>NC_054473.1:99179428-99482715 GCF_017639515.1 Carcharodon carcharias | reverse complement strand
AGAAAATAGTTATTTCAAGTAATTTGCAGGTTCGCCACATTCAATTCCTCCATAAACTTTAAATTTTGCAATGTTAGCTCTGTGAACCTTGCAAAATATCAATTTCAAACGATTGGTGAACTTCTTGCTTTTCCTCCATCTGCAGATATGTCCCATTCTCCATATTTGTGAAAACTCACATTTTCTTGAAATTTGTTGTTTGCAGCATCTGCTCCTTAGCCACATGTAAAAATTTCTCTATTACCATCAACCTCGCTATCTCTATTAATTTCTTTTGCCAATCTAGTTAGATGTCTTCAGTTCTAAATATAATTCATTTCCAACTACCCCTCATACAACTGAAGCTATTATTTCGCAATTTCTACCATGAATAGCAAATCTAGTTCTATCTATCCATCAAAATCTCAGGTAGCAGAAATTAGTTGGTTTCAACTGATTTGCGGGTTAATCTCCATCTGCAGATATGTCCCTTGCCCCATATTTGTGAAATCTCACATTTTCTTGAAATTTGTGGCTCACAGCATCTGCTCCTTATGCAAATATAAAAGTTTCTTCATTTCCATCAACCTCGCTATCTCTATTAATTTCTTTTGCCTATCTAGTTAAATGTCTTTAGTTCTAAAAATCTCCTCATTTGCAAATAGATCTCATTCAACCGGAGCTATTATTTTCCGATTTCTACCTTTATCAGCAAATCTAGTTCTCTCTATCCATCAAATTCTCAGTTAGCAGAAAATAGTTAGTCTCAACTTTTTGCTGGTTCTCCACATTCATTTCCTCCCGAAACATCAAATTCTGCAAAACTGGCTCTGTGTGCCTCAGCAAAATATCAATTTCAAACAGTTGGTCATCTTCTTCCATGTTCTCCATCTGTAGATATGTCCCATTCCCCATATTTGAGAAATCTCACATTTTCTTGAAATTTGTTGGTTGCAGCATCTGCTCCTTATCCAAATTTAAAAGTTTCTCTATTGCCATCAATCTCGCTATCTCTATTAATTTCTTTTGCCTTTCTAGATAAATGTCTTTACTTCTAAAAATCGCCGAATTTATAGCTACCCTTCATACAACTGAAGCTATTATTTCTCAATTTCTACTTTGATCAGCAAATCTAGCTCTCTCTATCCATCAAATTCTCAGTTAGCAGAAAATAGTTATTTCAAGTAATTTGCAGGTTCGCCACATTCAATTCCTCCATAAACTTTAAATTTTGCAATGTTAGCTCTGTGAACCTTGCAAAATATCAATTTCAAACGATTGGTGAACTTCTTGCTTTTCCTCCATCTGCAGATATGTCCCATTCTCCATATTTGTGAAAACTCACATTTTCTTGAAATTTGTTGTTTGCAGCATCTGCTCCTTAGCCACATGTAAAAATTTCTCTATTACCATCAACCTCGCTATCTCTATTAATTTCTTTTGCCAATCTAGTTAGATGTCTTCAGTTCTAAATATAATTCATTTCCAACTACCCCTCATACAACTGAAGCTATTATTTCGCAATTTCTACCATGAATAGCAAATCTAGTTCTATCTATCCATCAAAATCTCAGGTAGCAGAAATTAGTTGGTTTCAACTGATTTGCGGGTTAATCTCCATCTGCAGATATGTCCCTTGCCCCATATTTGTGAAATCTCACATTTTCTTGAAATTTGTGGCTCACAGCATCTGCTCCTTATGCAAATATAAAAGTTTCTTCATTTCCATCAACCTCGCTATCTCTATTAATTTCTTTTGCCTATCTAGTTAAATGTCTTTAGTTCTAAAAATCTCCTCATTTGCAAATAGATCTCATTCAACCGGAGCTATTATTTTCCGATTTCTACCTTTATCAGCAAATCTAGTTCTCTCGATCCATCAAATTCTCAGTTAGCAAAAAATAGTTAGTCTCAACTATTTTGCAGGTTCTCCACATTCAATTCCTCCATAAACTTCAAATTCTGCAATGCTGGCTCTGTGTGCTCAGCAAAATATCAATTTCAAATGATTGGTCAACTTCTTGCATTTTCTCCATCTGCAGATATGTCCCTTGCCCCATATTTGTGAAATCTCACATTTTCTTGAAATTTGTGGCTCACAGCATCTGCTCCTTATGCAAATATAAAAGTTTCTTCATTTCCATCAACCTCGCTCTCTCTATTAATTTCTTTTGCCTATCTAGTTAAATGTCTTTAGTTCTAAAAATCTCCTCATTTGCAAATAGATCTCATTCAACCGGAGCTATTATTTTCCGATTTCTACCTTTATCAGCAAATCTAGTTCTCTCCATCCATCAAATTCTCAGTTAGCAGAAAATAGTTAGTCTCAACTTTTTGCTGGTTCTCCACATTCATTTCCTCCCGAAACATCAAATTCTGCAAAACTGGCTCTGTGTGCTCAGCAAAATATCAATTTCAAACAGTTGGTCATCTTCTTCCATGTTCTCCATCTGTAGATATGTCCCATTCCCCATATTTGAGAAATCTCACATTTTCTTGAAATTTGTTGGTTGCAGCATCTGCTCCTTATCCAAATTTAAAAGTTTCTCTATTGCCATCAATCTCGCTATCTCTATTAATTTCTTTTGCCTTTCTAGATAAATGTCTTTACTTCTAAAAATCGCCGAATTTATAGCTACCCTTCATACAACTGAAGCTATTATTTCTCAATTTCTACTTTGATCAGCAAATCTAGCTCTCTCTATCCATCAAATTCTCAGTTAGCAGAAAATAGTTATTTCAAGTAATTTGCAGGTTCGCCACATTCAATTCCTCCATAAACTTTAAATTTTGCAATGTTAGCTCTGTGAACCTTGCAAAATATCAATTTCAAACGATTGGTGAACTTCTTGCTTTTCCTCCATCTGCAGATATGTCCCATTCTCCATATTTGTGAAAACTCACATTTTCTTGAAATTTGTTGTTTGCAGCATCTGCTCCTTAGCCACATGTAAAAATTTCTCTATTACCATCAACCTCGCTATCTCTATTAATTTCTTTTGCCAATCTAGTTAGATGTCTTCAGTTCTAAATATAATTCATTTCCAACTACCCCTCATACAACTGAAGCTATTATTTCGCAATTTCTACCATGAATAGCAAATCTAGTTCTATCTATCCATCAAAATCTCAGGTAGCAGAAATTAGTTGGTTTCAACTGATTTGCGGGTTAATCTCCATCTGCAGATATGTCCCTTGCCCCATATTTGTGAAATCTCACATTTTCTTGAAATTTGTGGCTCACAGCATCTGCTCCTTATGCAAATATAAAAGTTTCTTCATTTCCATCAACCTCGCTATCTCTATTAATTTCTTTTGCCTATCTAGTTAAATGTCTTTAGTTCTAAAAATCTCCTCATTTGCAAATAGATCTCATTCAACCGGAGCTATTATTTTCCGATTTCTACCTTTATCAGCAAATCTAGTTCTCTCGATCCATCAAATTCTCAGTTAGCAAAAAATAGTTAGTCTCAACTATTTTGCAGGTTCTCCACATTCAATTCCTCCATAAACTTCAAATTCTGCAATGCTGGCTCTGTGTGCTCAGCAAAATATCAATTTCAAATGATTGGTCAACTTCTTGCATTTTCTCCATCTGCAGATATGTCCCTTGCCCCATATTTGTGAAATCTCACATTTTCTTGAAATTTGTGGCTCACAGCATCTGCTCCTTATGCAAATATAAAAGTTTCTTCATTTCCATCAACCTCGCTATCTCTATTAATTTCTTTTGCCTATCTAGTTAAATGTCTTTAGTTCTAAAAATCTCCTCATTTGCAAATAGATCTCATTCAACCGGAGCTATTATTTTCCGATTTCTACCTTTATCAGCAAATCTAGTTCTCTCCATCCATCAAATTCTCAGTTAGCAGAAAATAGTTAGTCTCAACTTTTTGCTGGTTCTCCACATTCATTTCCTCCCGAAACATCAAATTCTGCAAAACTGGCTCTGTGTGCTCAGCAAAATATCAATTTCAAACAGTTGGTCATCTTCTTCCATGTTCTCCATCTGTAGATATGTCCCATTCCCCATATTTGAGAAATCTCACATTTTCTTGAAATTTGTTGGTTGCAGCATCTGCTCCTTATCCAAATTTAAAAGTTTCTCTATTGCCATCAATCTCGCTATCTCTATTAATTTCTTTTGCCTTTCTAGATAAATGTCTTTACTTCTAAAAATCGCCGAATTTATAGCTACCCTTCATACAACTGAAGCTATTATTTCTCAATTTCTACTTTGATCAGCAAATCTAGCTCTCTCTATCCATCAAATTCTCAGTTAGCAGAAAATAGTTATTTCAAGTAATTTGCAGGTTCGCCACATTCAATTCCTCCATAAACTTTAAATTTTGCAATGTTAGCTCTGTGAACCTTGCAAAATATCAATTTCAAACGATTGGTGAACTTCTTGCTTTTCCTCCATCTGCAGATATGTCCCATTCTCCATATTTGTGAAAACTCACATTTTCTTGAAATTTGTTGTTTGCAGCATCTGCTCCTTAGCCACATGTAAAAATTTCTCTATTACCATCAACCTCGCTATCTCTATTAATTTCTTTTGCCAATCTAGTTAGATGTCTTCAGTTCTAAATATAATTCATTTCCAACTACCCCTCATACAACTGAAGCTATTATTTCGCAATTTCTACCATGAATAGCAAATCTAGTTCTATCTATCCATCAAAATCTCAGGTAGCAGAAATTAGTTGGTTTCAACTGATTTGCGGGTTAATCTCCATCTGCAGATATGTCCCTTGCCCCATATTTGTGAAATCTCACATTTTCTTGAAATTTGTGGCTCACAGCATCTGCTCCTTATGCAAATATAAAAGTTTCTTCATTTCCATCAACCTCGCTATCTCTATTAATTTCTTTTGCCTATCTAGTTAAATGTCTTTAGTTCTAAAAATCTCCTCATTTGCAAATAGATCTCATTCAACCGGAGCTATTATTTTCCGATTTCTACCTTTATCAGCAAATCTAGTTCTCTCGATCCATCAAATTCTCAGTTAGCAAAAAATAGTTAGTCTCAACTATTTTGCAGGTTCTCCACATTCAATTCCTCCATAAACTTCAAATTCTGCAATGCTGGCTCTGTGTGCTCAGCAAAATATCAATTTCAAATGATTGGTCAACTTCTTGCATTTTCTCCATCTGCAGATATGTCCCTTGCCCCATATTTGTGAAATCTCACATTTTCTTGAAATTTGTGGCTCACAGCATCTGCTCCTTATGCAAATATAAAAGTTTCTTCATTTCCATCAACCTCGCTATCTCTATTAATTTCTTTTGCCTATCTAGTTAAATGTCTTTAGTTCTAAAAATCTCCTCATTTGCAAATAGATCTCATTCAACCGGAGCTATTATTTTCCGATTTCTACCTTTATCAGCAAATCTAGTTCTCTCCATCCATCAAATTCTCAGTTAGCAGAAAATAGTTAGTCTCAACTTTTTGCTGGTTCTCCACATTCATTTCCTCCCGAAACATCAAATTCTGCAAAACTGGCTCTGTGTGCTCAGCAAAATATCAATTTCAAACAGTTGGTCATCTTCTTCCATGTTCTCCATCTGTAGATATGTCCCATTCCCCATATTTGAGAAATCTCACATTTTCTTGAAATTTGTTGGTTGCAGCATCTGCTCCTTATCCAAATTTAAAAGTTTCTCTATTGCCATCAATCTCGCTATCTCTATTAATTTCTTTTGCCTTTCTAGATAAATGTCTTTACTTCTAAAAATCGCCGAATTTATAGCTACCCTTCATACAACTGAAGCTATTATTTCTCAATTTCTACTTTGATCAGCAAATCTAGCTCTCTCTATCCATCAAATTCTCAGTTAGCAGAAAATAGTTATTTCAAGTAATTTGCAGGTTCGCCACATTCAATTCCTCCATAAACTTTAAATTTTGCAATGTTAGCTCTGTGAACCTTGCAAAATATCAATTTCAAACGATTGGTGAACTTCTTGCTTTTCCTCCATCTGCAGATATGTCCCATTCTCCATATTTGTGAAAACTCACATTTTCTTGAAATTTGTTGTTTGCAGCATCTGCTCCTTAGCCACATGTAAAAATTTCTCTATTACCATCAACCTCGCTATCTCTATTAATTTCTTTTGCCAATCTAGTTAGATGTCTTCAGTTCTAAATATAATTCATTTCCAACTACCCCTCATACAACTGAAGCTATTATTTCGCAATTTCTACCATGAATAGCAAATCTAGTTCTATCTATCCATCAAAATCTCAGGTAGCAGAAATTAGTTGGTTTCAACTGATTTGCGGGTTAATCTCCATCTGCAGATATGTCCCTTGCCCCATATTTGTGAAATCTCACATTTTCTTGAAATTTGTGGCTCACAGCATCTGCTCCTTATGCAAATATAAAAGTTTCTTCATTTCCATCAACCTCGCTATCTCTATTAATTTCTTTTGCCTATCTAGTTAAATGTCTTTAGTTCTAAAAATCTCCTCATTTGCAAATAGATCTCATTCAACCGGAGCTATTATTTTCCGATTTCTACCTTTATCAGCAAATCTAGTTCTCTCGATCCATCAAATTCTCAGTTAGCAAAAAATAGTTAGTCTCAACTATTTTGCAGGTTCTCCACATTCAATTCCTCCATAAACTTCAAATTCTGCAATGCTGGCTCTGTGTGCTCAGCAAAATATCAATTTCAAATGATTGGTCAACTTCTTGCATTTTCTCCATCTGCAGATATGTCCCTTGCCCCATATTTGTGAAATCTCACATTTTCTTGAAATTTGTGGCTCACAGCATCTGCTCCTTATGCAAATATAAAAGTTTCTTCATTTCCATCAACCTCGCTCTCTCTATTAATTTCTTTTGCCTATCTAGTTAAATGTCTTTAGTTCTAAAAATCTCCTCATTTGCAAATAGATCTCATTCAACCGGAGCTATTATTTTCCGATTTCTACCTTTATCAGCAAATCTAGTTCTCTCCATCCATCAAATTCTCAGTTAGCAGAAAATAGTTAGTCTCAACTTTTTGCTGGTTCTCCACATTCATTTCCTCCCGAAACATCAAATTCTGCAAAACTGGCTCTGTGTGCTCAGCAAAATATCAATTTCAAACAGTTGGTCATCTTCTTCCATGTTCTCCATCTGTAGATATGTCCCATTCCCCATATTTGAGAAATCTCACATTTTCTTGAAATTTGTTGGTTGCAGCATCTGCTCCTTATCCAAATTTAAAAGTTTCTCTATTGCCATCAATCTCGCTATCTCTATTAATTTCTTTTGCCTTTCTAGATAAATGTCTTTACTTCTAAAAATCGCCGAATTTATAGCTACCCTTCATACAACTGAAGCTATTATTTCTCAATTTCTACTTTGATCAGCAAATCTAGCTCTCTCTATCCATCAAATTCTCAGTTAGCAGAAAATAGTTATTTCAAGTAATTTGCAGGTTCGCCACATTCAATTCCTCCATAAACTTTAAATTTTGCAATGTTAGCTCTGTGAACCTTGCAAAATATCAATTTCAAACGATTGGTGAACTTCTTGCTTTTCCTCCATCTGCAGATATGTCCCATTCTCCATATTTGTGAAAACTCACATTTTCTTGAAATTTGTTGTTTGCAGCATCTGCTCCTTAGCCACATGTAAAAATTTCTCTATTACCATCAACCTCGCTATCTCTATTAATTTCTTTTGCCAATCTAGTTAGATGTCTTCAGTTCTAAATATAATTCATTTCCAACTACCCCTCATACAACTGAAGCTATTATTTCGCAATTTCTACCATGAATAGCAAATCTAGTTCTATCTATCCATCAAAATCTCAGGTAGCAGAAATTAGTTGGTTTCAACTGATTTGCGGGTTAATCTCCATCTGCAGATATGTCCCTTGCCCCATATTTGTGAAATCTCACATTTTCTTGAAATTTGTGGCTCACAGCATCTGCTCCTTATGCAAATATAAAAGTTTCTTCATTTCCATCAACCTCGCTCTCTCTATTAATTTCTTTTGCCTATCTAGTTAAATGTCTTTAGTTCTAAAAATCTCCTCATTTGCAAATAGATCTCATTCAACCGGAGCTATTATTTTCCGATTTCTACCTTTATCAGCAAATCTAGTTCTCTCTATCCATCAAATTCTCAGTTAGCAGAAAATAGTTAGTCTCAACTATTTTGCAGGTTCTCCACATTCAATTCCTCCATAAACTTCAAATTCTGCAATGCTGGCTCTGTGTGCTCAGCAAAATATCAATTTCAAATGATTGGTCAACTTCTTGCATTTTCTCCATCTGCAGATATGTCCCTTGCCCCATATTTGTGAAATCTCACATTTTCTTGAAATTTGTGGCTCACAGCATCTGCTCCTTATGCAAATATAAAAGTTTCTTCATTTCCATCAACCTCGCTATCTCTATTAATTTCTTTTGCCTATCTAGTTAAATGTCTTTAGTTCTAAAAATCTCCTCATTTGCAAATAGATGTCATTCAACCGGAGCTATTATTTTCCGATTTCTACCTTTATCAGCAAATCTAGTTCTCTCCATCCATCAAATTCTCAGTTAGCAGAAAATAGTTAGTCTCAACTTTTTGCTGGTTCTCCACATTCATTTCCTCCCGAAACATCAAATTCTGCAAAACTGGCTCTGTGTGCTCAGCAAAATATCAATTTCAAACAGTTGGTCATCTTCTTCCATGTTCTCCATCTGTAGATATGTCCCATTCCCCATATTTGAGAAATCTCACATTTTCTTGAAATTTGTTGGTTGCAGCATCTGCTCCTTATCCAAATTTAAAAGTTTCTCTATTGCCATCAATCTCGCTATCTCTATTAATTTCTTTTGCCTTTCTAGATAAATGTCTTTACTTCTAAAAATCGCCGAATTTATAGCTACCCTTCATACAACTGAAGCTATTATTTCTCAATTTCTACTTTGATCAGCAAATCTAGCTCTCTCTATCCATCAAATTCTCAGTTAGCAGAAAATAGTTATTTCAAGTAATTTGCAGGTTCGCCACATTCAATTCCTCCATAAACTTTAAATTTTGCAATGTTAGCTCTGTGAACCTTGCAAAATATCAATTTCAAACGATTGGTGAACTTCTTGCTTTTCCTCCATCTGCAGATATGTCCCATTCTCCATATTTGTGAAAACTCACATTTTCTTGAAATTTGTTGTTTGCAGCATCTGCTCCTTAGCCACATGTAAAAATTTCTCTATTACCATCAACCTCGCTATCTCTATTAATTTCTTTTGCCAATCTAGTTAGGTGTCTTCAGTTCTAAATATAATTCATTTCCAACTACCCCTCATACAACTGAAGCTATTATTTCGCAATTTCTACCATGAATAGCAAATCTAGTTCTATCTATCCATCAAAATCTCAGGTAGCAGAAATTAGTTGGTTTCAACTGATTTGCGGGTTAATCTCCATCTGCAGATATGTCCCTTGCCCCATATTTGTGAAATCTCACATTTTCTTGAAATTTGTGGCTCACAGCATCTGCTCCTTATGCAAATATAAAAGTTTCTTCATTTCCATCAACCTCGCTATCTCTATTAATTTCTTTTGCCTATCTAGTTAAATGTCTTTAGTTCTAAAAATCTCCTCATTTGCAAATAGATCTCATTCAACCGGAGCTATTATTTTCCGATTTCTACCTTTATCAGCAAATCTAGTTCTCTCTATCCATCAAATTCTCAGTTAGCAGAAAATAGTTAGTCTCAACTTTTTGCTGGTTCTCCACATTCATTTCCTCCCGAAACATCAAATTCTGCAAAACTGGCTCTGTGTACCTAGCAAAATATCAATTTCAAACAGTTGGTCATCTTCTTCCATGTTCTCCATCTGTAGATATGTCCCATTCCCCATATTTGAGAAATCTCACATTTTCTTGAAATTTGTTGGTTGCAGCATCTGCTCCTTATCCAAATTTAAAAGTTTCTCTATTGCCATCAATCTCGCTATCTCTATTAATTTCTTTTGCCTTTCTAGATAAATGTCTTTACTTTTAAAAATCGCCGAATTTATAGCTACCCTTCATACAACTGAAGCTATTATTTCTCAATTTCTACTTTGATCAGCAAATCTAGCTCTCTCTCTCCATCAAATTCTCAGTTAGCAGAAAATAGTTATTTCAAGTAATTTGCAGGTTCGCCACATTCAATTCCTCCATAAACTTTAAATTTTGCAATGTTAGCTCTGTGAACCTTGCAAAATATCAATTTCAAACGATTGGTGAACTTCTTGCTTTTCCTCCATCTGCAGATATGTCCCATTCTCCATATTTGTGAAAACTCACATTTTCTTGAAATTTGTTGTTTGCAGCATCTGCTCCTTAGCCACATGTAAAAATTTCTCTATTACCATCAACCTCGCTATCTCTATTAATTTCTTTTGCCAATCTAGTTAGGTGTCTTCAGTTCTAAATATAATTCATTTCCAACTACCCCTCATACAACTGAAGCTATTATTTCGCAATTTCTACCATGAATAGCAAATCTAGTTCTATCTATCCATCAAAATCTCAGGTAGCAGAAATTAGTTGGTTTCAACTGATTTGCGGGTTAATCTCCATCTGCAGATATGTCCCTTGCCCCATATTTGTGAAATCTCACATTTTCTTGAAATTTGTGGCTCACAGCATCTGCTCCTTATGCAAATATAAAAGTTTCTTCATTTCCATCAACCTCGCTATCTCTATTAATTTCTTTTGCCTATCTAGTTAAATGTCTTTAGTTCTAAAAATCTCCTCATTTGCAAATAGATCTCATTCAACCGGAGCTATTATTTTCCGATTTCTACCTTTATCAGCAAATCTAGTTCTCTCTATCCATCAAATTCTCAGTTAGCAGAAAATAGTTAGTCTCAACTTTTTGCTGGTTCTCCACATTCATTTCCTCCCGAAACATCAAATTCTGCAAAACTGGCTCTGTGTACCTAGCAAAATATCAATTTCAAACAGTTGGTCATCTTCTTCCATGTTCTCCATCTGTAGATATGTCCCATTCCCCATATTTGAGAAATCTCACATTTTCTTGAAATTTGTTGGTTGCAGCATCTGCTCCTTATCCAAATTTAAAAGTTTCTCTATTGCCATCAATCTCGCTATCTCTATTAATTTCTTTTGCCTTTCTAGATAAATGTCTTTACTTTTAAAAATCGCCGAATTTATAGCTACCCTTCATACAACTGAAGCTATTATTTCTCAATTTCTACTTTGATCAGCAAATCTAGCTCTCTCTCTCCATCAAATTCTCAGTTAGCAGAAAATAGTTATTTCAAGTAATTTGCAGGTTCGCCACATTCAATTCCTCCATAAACTTTAAATTTTGCAATGTTAGCTCTGTGAACCTTGCAAAATATCAATTTCAAACGATTGGTGAACTTCTTGCTTTTCCTCCATCTGCAGATATGTCCCATTCTCCATATTTGTGAAAACTCACATTTTCTTGAAATTTGTTGTTTGCAGCATCTGCTCCTTAGCCACATGTAAAAATTTCTCTATTACCATCAACCTCGCTATCTCTATTAATTTCTTTTGCCAATCTAGTTAGGTGTCTTCAGTTCTAAATATAATTCATTTCCAACTACCCCTCATACAACTGAAGCTATTATTTCGCAATTTCTACCATGAATAGCAAATCTAGTTCTATCTATCCATCAAAATCTCAGGTAGCAGAAATTAGTTGGTTTCAACTGATTTGCGGGTTAATCTCCATCTGCAGATATGTCCCTTGCCCCATATTTGTGAAATCTCACATTTTCTTGAAATTTGTGGCTCACAGCATCTGCTCCTTATGCAAATATAAAAGTTTCTTCATTTCCATCAACCTCGCTATCTCTATTAATTTCTTTTGCCTATCTAGTTAAATGTCTTTAGTTCTAAAAATCTCCTCATTTGCAAATAGATCTCATTCAACCGGAGCTATTATTTTCCGATTTCTACCTTTATCAGCAAATCTAGTTCTCTCTATCCATCAAATTCTCAGTTAGCAGAAAATAGTTAGTCTCAACTATTTTGCAGGTTCTCCACATTCAATTCCTCCATAAACTTCAAATTCTGCAATGCTGGCTCTGTGTGCTCAGCAAAATATCAATTTCAAATGATTGGTCAACTTCTTGCATTTTCTCCATCTGCAGATATGTCCCTTGCCCCATATTTGTGAAATCTCACATTTTCTTGAAATTTGTGGCTCACAGCATCTGCTCCTTATGCAAATATAAAAGTTTCTTCATTTCCATCAACCTCGCTATCTCTATTAATTTCTTTTGCCTATCTAGTTAAATGTCTTTAGTTCTAAAAATCTCCTCATTTGCAAATAGATCTCATTCAACCGGAGCTATTATTTTCCGATTTCTACCTTTATCAGCAAATCTAGTTCTCTCTATCCATCAAATTCTCAGTTAGCAGAAAATAGTTAGTCTCAACTTTTTGCTGGTTCTCCACATTCATTTCCTCCCGAAACATCAAATTCTGCAAAACTGGCTCTGTGTACCTAGCAAAATATCAATTTCAAACAGTTGGTCATCTTCTTCCATGTTCTCCATCTGTAGATATGTCCCATTCCCCATATTTGAGAAATCTCACATTTTCTTGAAATTTGTTGGTTGCAGCATCTGCTCCTTATCCAAATTTAAAAGTTTCTCTATTGCCATCAATCTCGCTATCTCTATTAATTTCTTTTGCCTTTCTAGATAAATGTCTTTACTTCTAAAAATCGCCGAATTTATAGCTACCCTTCATACAACTGAAGCTATTATTTCTCAATTTCTACTTTGATCAGCAAATCTAGCTCTCTCTCTCCATCAAATTCTCAGTTAGCAGAAAATAGTTATTTCAAGTAATTTGCAGGTTCGCCACATTCAATTCCTCCATAAACTTTAAATTTTGCAATGTTAGCTCTGTGAACCTTGCAAAATATCAATTTCAAACGATTGGTGAACTTCTTGCTTTTCCTCCATCTGCAGATATGTCCCATTCTCCATATTTGTGAAAACTCACATTTTCTTGAAATTTGTTGTTTGCAGCATCTGCTCCTTAGCCACATGTAAAAATTTCTCTATTACCATCAACCTCGCTATCTCTATTAATTTCTTTTGCCAATCTAGTTAGGTGTCTTCAGTTCTAAATATAATTCATTTCCAACTACCCCTCATACAACTGAAGCTATTATTTCGCAATTTCTACCATGAATAGCAAATCTAGTTCTATCTATCCATCAAAATCTCAGGTAGTAGAAATTAGTTGGTTTCAACTGATTTGCGGGTTAATCTCCATCTGCAGATATGTCCCTTGCCCCATATTTGTGAAATCTCACATTTTCTTGAAATTTGTGGCTCACAGCATCTGCTCCTTATGCAAATATAAAAGTTTCTTCATTTCCATCAACCTCGCTATCTCTATTAATTTCTTTTGCCTATCTAGTTAAATGTCTTTAGTTCTAAAAATCTCCTCATTTGCAAATAGATCTCATTCAACCGGAGCTATTATTTTCCGATTTCTACCTTTATCAGCAAATCTAGTTCTCTCTATCCATCAAATTCTCAGTTAGCAGAAAATAGTTAGTCTCAACTTTTTGCTGGTTCTCCACATTCATTTCCTCCCGAAACATCAAATTCTGCAAAACTGGCTCTGTGTACCTAGCAAAATATCAATTTCAAACAGTTGGTCATCTTCTTCCATGTTCTCCATCTGTAGATATGTCCCATTCCCCATATTTGAGAAATCTCACATTTTCTTGAAATTTGTTGGTTGCAGCATCTGCTCCTTATCCAAATTTAAAAGTTTCTCTATTGCCATCAATCTCGCTATCTCTATTAATTTCTTTTGCCTTTCTAGATAAATGTCTTTACTTTTAAAAATCGCCGAATTTATAGCTACCCTTCATACAACTGAAGCTATTATTTCTCAATTTCTACTTTGATCAGCAAATCTAGCTCTCTCTCTCCATCAAATTCTCAGTTAGCAGAAAATAGTTATTTCAAGTAATTTGCAGGTTCGCCACATTCAATTCCTCCATAAACTTTAAATTTTGCAATGTTAGCTCTGTGAACCTTGCAAAATATCAATTTCAAACGATTGGTGAACTTCTTGCTTTTCCTCCATCTGCAGATATGTCCCATTCTCCATATTTGTGAAAACTCACATTTTCTTGAAATTTGTTGTTTGCAGCATCTGCTCCTTAGCCACATGTAAAAATTTCTCTATTACCATCAACCTCGCTATCTCTATTAATTTCTTTTGCCAATCTAGTTAGGTGTCTTCAGTTCTAAATATAATTCATTTCCAACTACCCCTCATACAACTGAAGCTATTATTTCGCAATTTCTACCATGAATAGCAAATCTAGTTCTATCTATCCATCAAAATCTCAGGTAGCAGAAATTAGTTGGTTTCAACTGATTTGCGGGTTAATCTCCATCTGCAGATATGTCCCTTGCCCCATATTTGTGAAATCTCACATTTTCTTGAAATTTGTGGCTCACAGCATCTGCTCCTTATGCAAATATAAAAGTTTCTTCATTTCCATCAACCTCGCTATCTCTATTAATTTCTTTTGCCTATCTAGTTAAATGTCTTTAGTTCTAAAAATCTCCTCATTTGCAAATAGATCTCATTCAACCGGAGCTATTATTTTCCGATTTCTACCTTTATCAGCAAATCTAGTTCTCTCTATCCATCAAATTCTCAGTTAGCAGAAAATAGTTAGTCTCAACTATTTTGCAGGTTCTCCACATTCAATTCCTCCATAAACTTCAAATTCTGCAATGCTGGCTCTGTGTGCTCAGCAAAATATCAATTTCAAATGATTGGTCAACTTCTTGCATTTTCTCCATCTGCAGATATGTCCCTTGCCCCATATTTGTGAAATCTCACATTTTCTTGAAATTTGTGGCTCACAGCATCTGCTCCTTATGCAAATATAAAAGTTTCTTCATTTCCATCAACCTCGCTATCTCTATTAATTTCTTTTGCCTATCTAGTTAAATGTCTTTAGTTCTAAAAATCTCCTCATTTGCAAATAGATCTCATTCAACCGGAGCTATTATTTTCCGATTTCTACCTTTATCAGCAAATCTAGTTCTCTCTATCCATCAAATTCTCAGTTAGCAGAAAATAGTTAGTCTCAACTTTTTGCTGGTTCTCCACATTCATTTCCTCCCGAAACATCAAATTCTGCAAAACTGGCTCTGTGTACCTAGCAAAATATCAATTTCAAACAGTTGGTCATCTTCTTCCATGTTCTCCATCTGTAGATATGTCCCATTCCCCATATTTGAGAAATCTCACATTTTCTTGAAATTTGTTGGTTGCAGCATCTGCTCCTTATCCAAATTTAAAAGTTTCTCTATTGCCATCAATCTCGCTATCTCTATTAATTTCTTTTGCCTTTCTAGATAAATGTCTTTACTTTTAAAAATCGCCGAATTTATAGCTACCCTTCATACAACTGAAGCTATTATTTCTCAATTTCTACTTTGATCAGCAAATCTAGCTCTCTCTCTCCATCAAATTCTCAGTTAGCAGAAAATAGTTATTTCAAGTAATTTGCAGGTTCGCCACATTCAATTCCTCCATAAACTTTAAATTTTGCAATGTTAGCTCTGTGAACCTTGCAAAATATCAATTTCAAACGATTGGTGAACTTCTTGCTTTTCCTCCATCTACAGATATGTCCCATTCTCCATATTTGTGAAAACTCACATTTTCTTGAAATTTGTTGTTTGCAGCATCTGCTCCTTAGCCACATGTAAAAATTTCTCTATTACCATCAACCTCGCTATCTCTATTAATTTCTTTTGCCAATCTAGTTAGGTGTCTTCAGTTCTAAATATAATTCATTTCCAACTACCCCTCATACAACTGAAGCTATTATTTCGCAATTTCTACCATGAATAGCAAATCTAGTTCTATCTATCCATCAAAATCTCAGGTAGTAGAAATTAGTTGGTTTCAACTGATTTGCGGGTTAATCTCCATCTGCAGATATGTCCCTTGCCCCATATTTGTGAAATCTCACATTTTCTTGAAATTTGTGGCTCACAGCATCTGCTCCTTATGCAAATATAAAAGTTTCTTCATTTCCATCAACCTCGCTATCTCTATTAATTTCTTTTGCCTATCTAGTTAAATGTCTTTAGTTCTAAAAATCTCCTCATTTGCAAATAGATCTCATTCAACCGGAGCTATTATTTTCCGATTTCTACCTTTATCAGCAAATCTAGTTCTCTCTATCCATCAAATTCTCAGTTAGCAGAAAATAGTTAGTCTCAACTTTTTGCTGGTTCTCCACATTCATTTCCTCCCGAAACATCAAATTCTGCAAAACTGGCTCTGTGTACCTAGCAAAATATCAATTTCAAACAGTTGGTCATCTTCTTCCATGTTCTCCATCTGTAGATATGTCCCATTCCCCATATTTGAGAAATCTCACATTTTCTTGAAATTTGTTGGTTGCAGCATCTGCTCCTTATCCAAATTTAAAAGTTTCTCTATTGCCATCAATCTCGCTATCTCTATTAATTTCTTTTGCCTTTCTAGATAAATGTCTTTACTTTTAAAAATCGCCGAATTTATAGCTACCCTTCATACAACTGAAGCTATTATTTCTCAATTTCTACTTTGATCAGCAAATCTAGCTCTCTCTCTCCATCAAATTCTCAGTTAGCAGAAAATAGTTATTTCAAGTAATTTGCAGGTTCGCCACATTCAATTCCTCCATAAACTTTAAATTTTGCAATGTTAGCTCTGTGAACCTTGCAAAATATCAATTTCAAACGATTGGTGAACTTCTTGCTTTTCCTCCATCTGCAGATATGTCCCATTCTCCATATTTGTGAAAACTCACATTTTCTTGAAATTTGTTGTTTGCAGCATCTGCTCCTTAGCCACATGTAAAAATTTCTCTATTACCATCAACCTCGCTATCTCTATTAATTTCTTTTGCCAATCTAGTTAGGTGTCTTCAGTTCTAAATATAATTCATTTCCAACTACCCCTCATACAACTGAAGCTATTATTTCGCAATTTCTACCATGAATAGCAAATCTAGTTCTATCTATCCATCAAAATCTCAGGTAGCAGAAATTAGTTGGTTTCAACTGATTTGCGGGTTAATCTCCATCTGCAGATATGTCCCTTGCCCCATATTTGTGAAATCTCACATTTTCTTGAAATTTGTGGCTCACAGCATCTGCTCCTTATGCAAATATAAAAGTTTCTTCATTTCCATCAACCTCGCTATCTCTATTAATTTCTTTTGCCTATCTAGTTAAATGTCTTTAGTTCTAAAAATCTCCTCATTTGCAAATAGATCTCATTCAACCGGAGCTATTATTTTCCGATTTCTACCTTTATCAGCAAATCTAGTTCTCTCTATCCATCAAATTCTCAGTTAGCAGAAAATAGTTAGTCTCAACTATTTTGCAGGTTCTCCACATTCAATTCCTCCATAAACTTCAAATTCTGCAATGCTGGCTCTGTGTGCTCAGCAAAATATCAATTTCAAATGATTGGTCAACTTCTTGCATTTTCTCCATCTGCAGATATGTCCCTTGCCCCATATTTGTGAAATCTCACATTTTCTTGAAATTTGTGGCTCACAGCATCTGCTCCTTATGCAAATATAAAAGTTTCTTCATTTCCATCAACCTCGCTATCTCTATTAATTTCTTTTGCCTATCTAGTTAAATGTCTTTAGTTCTAAAAATCTCCTCATTTGCAAATAGATCTCATTCAACCGGAGCTATTATTTTCCGATTTCTACCTTTATCAGCAAATCTAGTTCTCTCTATCCATCAAATTCTCAGTTAGCAGAAAATAGTTAGTCTCAACTTTTTGCTGGTTCTCCACATTCATTTCCTCCCGAAACATCAAATTCTGCAAAACTGGCTCTGTGTACCTAGCAAAATATCAATTTCAAACAGTTGGTCATCTTCTTCCATGTTCTCCATCTGTAGATATGTCCCATTCCCCATATTTGAGAAATCTCACATTTTCTTGAAATTTGTTGGTTGCAGCATCTGCTCCTTATCCAAATTTAAAAGTTTCTCTATTGCCATCAATCTCGCTATCTCTATTAATTTCTTTTGCCTTTCTAGATAAATGTCTTTACTTTAAAAATCGCCGAATTTATAGCTACCCTTCATACAACTGAAGCTATTATTTCTCAATTTCTACTTTGATCAGCAAATCTAGCTCTCTCTCTCCATCAAATTCTCAGTTAGCAGAAAATAGTTATTTCAAGTAATTTGCAGGTTCGCCACATTCAATTCCTCCATAAACTTTAAATTTTGCAATGTTAGCTCTGTGAACCTTGCAAAATATCAATTTCAAACGATTGGTGAACTTCTTGCTTTTCCTCCATCTACAGATATGTCCCATTCTCCATATTTGTGAAAACTCACATTTTCTTGAAATTTGTTGTTTGCAGCATCTGCTCCTTAGCCACATGTAAAAATTTCTCTATTACCATCAACCTCGCTATCTCTATTAATTTCTTTTGCCAATCTAGTTAGGTGTCTTCAGTTCTAAATATAATTCATTTCCAACTACCCCTCATACAACTGAAGCTATTATTTCGCAATTTCTACCATGAATAGCAAATCTAGTTCTATCTATCCATCAAAATCTCAGGTAGTAGAAATTAGTTGGTTTCAACTGATTTGCGGGTTAATCTCCATCTGCAGATATGTCCCTTGCCCCATATTTGTGAAATCTCACATTTTCTTGAAATTTGTGGCTCACAGCATCTGCTCCTTATGCAAATATAAAAGTTTCTTCATTTCCATCAACCTCGCTATCTCTATTAATTTCTTTTGCCTATCTAGTTAAATGTCTTTAGTTCTAAAAATCTCCTCATTTGCAAATAGATCTCATTCAACCGGAGCTATTATTTTCCGATTTCTACCTTTATCAGCAAATCTAGTTCTCTCTATCCATCAAATTCTCAGTTAGCAGAAAATAGTTAGTCTCAACTTTTTGCTGGTTCTCCACATTCATTTCCTCCCGAAACATCAAATTCTGCAAAACTGGCTCTGTGTACCTAGCAAAATATCAATTTCAAACAGTTGGTCATCTTCTTCCATGTTCTCCATCTGTAGATATGTCCCATTCCCCATATTTGAGAAATCTCACATTTTCTTGAAATTTGTTGGTTGCAGCATCTGCTCCTTATCCAAATTTAAAAGTTTCTCTATTGCCATCAATCTCGCTATCTCTATTAATTTCTTTTGCCTTTCTAGATAAATGTCTTTACTTTTAAAAATCGCCGAATTTATAGCTACCCTTCATACAACTGAAGCTATTATTTCTCAATTTCTACTTTGATCAGCAAATCTAGCTCTCTCTCTCCATCAAATTCTCAGTTAGCAGAAAATAGTTATTTCAAGTAATTTGCAGGTTCGCCACATTCAATTCCTCCATAAACTTTAAATTTTGCAATGTTAGCTCTGTGAACCTTGCAAAATATCAATTTCAAACGATTGGTGAACTTCTTGCTTTTCCTCCATCTGCAGATATGTCCCATTCTCCATATTTGTGAAAACTCACATTTTCTTGAAATTTGTTGTTTGCAGCATCTGCTCCTTAGCCACATGTAAAAATTTCTCTATTACCATCAACCTCGCTATCTCTATTAATTTCTTTTGCCAATCTAGTTAGGTGTCTTCAGTTCTAAATATAATTCATTTCCAACTACCCCTCATACAACTGAAGCTATTATTTCGCAATTTCTACCATGAATAGCAAATCTAGTTCTATCTATCCATCAAAATCTCAGGTAGCAGAAATTAGTTGGTTTCAACTGATTTGCGGGTTAATCTCCATCTGCAGATATGTCCCTTGCCCCATATTTGTGAAATCTCACATTTTCTTGAAATTTGTGGCTCACAGCATCTGCTCCTTATGCAAATATAAAAGTTTCTTCATTTCCATCAACCTCGCTATCTCTATTAATTTCTTTTGCCTATCTAGTTAAATGTCTTTAGTTCTAAAAATCTCCTCATTTGCAAATAGATCTCATTCAACCGGAGCTATTATTTTCCGATTTCTACCTTTATCAGCAAATCTAGTTCTCTCTATCCATCAAATTCTCAGTTAGCAGAAAATAGTTAGTCTCAACTATTTTGCAGGTTCTCCACATTCAATTCCTCCATAAACTTCAAATTCTGCAATGCTGGCTCTGTGTGCTCAGCAAAATATCAATTTCAAATGATTGGTCAACTTCTTGCATTTTCTCCATCTGCAGATATGTCCCTTGCCCCATATTTGTGAAATCTCACATTTTCTTGAAATTTGTGGCTCACAGCATCTGCTCCTTATGCAAATATAAAAGTTTCTTCATTTCCATCAACCTCGCTATCTCTATTAATTTCTTTTGCCTATCTAGTTAAATGTCTTTAGTTCTAAAAATCTCCTCATTTGCAAATAGATCTCATTCAACCGGAGCTATTATTTTCCGATTTCTACCTTTATCAGCAAATCTAGTTCTCTCTATCCATCAAATTCTCAGTTAGCAGAAAATAGTTAGTCTCAACTTTTTGCTGGTTCTCCACATTCATTTCCTCCCGAAACATCAAATTCTGCAAAACTGGCTCTGTGTACCTAGCAAAATATCAATTTCAAACAGTTGGTCATCTTCTTCCATGTTCTCCATCTGTAGATATGTCCCATTCCCCATATTTGAGAAATCTCACATTTTCTTGAAATTTGTTGGTTGCAGCATCTGCTCCTTATCCAAATTTAAAAGTTTCTCTATTGCCATCAATCTCGCTATCTCTATTAATTTCTTTTGCCTTTCTAGATAAATGTCTTTACTTTTAAAAATCGCCGAATTTATAGCTACCCTTCATACAACTGAAGCTATTATTTCTCAATTTCTACTTTGATCAGCAAATCTAGCTCTCTCTCTCCATCAAATTCTCAGTTAGCAGAAAATAGTTATTTCAAGTAATTTGCAGGTTCGCCACATTCAATTCCTCCATAAACTTTAAATTTTGCAATGTTAGCTCTGTGAACCTTGCAAAATATCAATTTCAAACGATTGGTGAACTTCTTGCTTTTCCTCCATCTGCAGATATGTCCCATTCTCCATATTTGTGAAAACTCACATTTTCTTGAAATTTGTTGTTTGCAGCATCTGCTCCTTAGCCACATGTAAAAATTTCTCTATTACCATCAACCTCGCTATCTCTATTAATTTCTTTTGCCAATCTAGTTAGGTGTCTTCAGTTCTAAATATAATTCATTTCCAACTACCCCTCATACAACTGAAGCTATTATTTCGCAATTTCTACCATGAATAGCAAATCTAGTTCTATCTATCCATCAAAATCTCAGGTAGTAGAAATTAGTTGGTTTCAACTGATTTGCGGGTTAATCTCCATCTGCAGATATGTCCCTTGCCCCATATTTGTGAAATCTCACATTTTCTTGAAATTTGTGGCTCACAGCATCTGCTCCTTATGCAAATATAAAAGTTTCTTCATTTCCATCAACCTCGCTATCTCTATTAATTTCTTTTGCCTATCTAGTTAAATGTCTTTAGTTCTAAAAATCTCCTCATTTGCAAATAGATCTCATTCAACCGGAGCTATTATTTTCCGATTTCTACCTTTATCAGCAAATCTAGTTCTCTCTATCCATCAAATTCTCAGTTAGCAGAAAATAGTTAGTCTCAACTTTTTGCTGGTTCTCCACATTCATTTCCTCCCGAAACATCAAATTCTGCAAAACTGGCTCTGTGTACCTAGCAAAATATCAATTTCAAACAGTTGGTCATCTTCTTCCATGTTCTCCATCTGTAGATATGTCCCATTCCCCATATTTGAGAAATCTCACATTTTCTTGAAATTTGTTGGTTGCAGCATCTGCTCCTTATCCAAATTTAAAAGTTTCTCTATTGCCATCAATCTCGCTATCTCTATTAATTTCTTTTGCCTTTCTAGATAAATGTCTTTACTTTTAAAAATCGCCGAATTTATAGCTACCCTTCATACAACTGAAGCTATTATTTCTCAATTTCTACTTTGATCAGCAAATCTAGCTCTCTCTCTCCATCAAATTCTCAGTTAGCAGAAAATAGTTATTTCAAGTAATTTGCAGGTTCGCCACATTCAATTCCTCCATAAACTTTAAATTTTGCAATGTTAGCTCTGTGAACCTTGCAAAATATCAATTTCAAACGATTGGTGAACTTCTTGCTTTTCCTCCATCTGCAGATATGTCCCATTCTCCATATTTGTGAAAACTCACATTTTCTTGAAATTTGTTGTTTGCAGCATCTGCTCCTTAGCCACATGTAAAAATTTCTCTATTACCATCAACCTCGCTATCTCTATTAATTTCTTTTGCCAATCTAGTTAGGTGTCTTCAGTTCTAAATATAATTCATTTCCAACTACCCCTCATACAACTGAAGCTATTATTTCGCAATTTCTACCATGAATAGCAAATCTAGTTCTATCTATCCATCAAAATCTCAGGTAGCAGAAATTAGTTGGTTTCAACTGATTTGCGGGTTAATCTCCATCTGCAGATATGTCCCTTGCCCCATATTTGTGAAATCTCACATTTTCTTGAAATTTGTGGCTCACAGCATCTGCTCCTTATGCAAATATAAAAGTTTCTTCATTTCCATCAACCTCGCTATCTCTATTAATTTCTTTTGCCTATCTAGTTAAATGTCTTTAGTTCTAAAAATCTCCTCATTTGCAAATAGATCTCATTCAACCGGAGCTATTATTTTCCGATTTCTACCTTTATCAGCAAATCTAGTTCTCTCTATCCATCAAATTCTCAGTTAGCAGAAAATAGTTAGTCTCAACTTTTTGCTGGTTCTCCACATTCATTTCCTCCCGAAACATCAAATTCTGCAAAACTGGCTCTGTGTACCTAGCAAAATATCAATTTCAAACAGTTGGTCATCTTCTTCCATGTTCTCCATCTGTAGATATGTCCCATTCCCCATATTTGAGAAATCTCACATTTTCTTGAAATTTGTTGGTTGCAGCATCTGCTCCTTATCCAAATTTAAAAGTTTCTCTATTGCCATCAATCTCGCTATCTCTATTAATTTCTTTTGCCTTTCTAGATAAATGTCTTTACTTTTAAAAATCGCCGAATTTATAGCTACCCTTCATACAACTGAAGCTATTATTTCTCAATTTCTACTTTGATCAGCAAATCTAGCTCTCTCTCTCCATCAAATTCTCAGTTAGCAGAAAATAGTTATTTCAAGTAATTTGCAGGTTCGCCACATTCAATTCCTCCATAAACTTTAAATTTTGCAATGTTAGCTCTGTGAACCTTGCAAAATATCAATTTCAAACGATTGGTGAACTTCTTGCTTTTCCTCCATCTGCAGATATGTCCCATTCTCCATATTTGTGAAAACTCACATTTTCTTGAAATTTGTTGTTTGCAGCATCTGCTCCTTAGCCACATGTAAAAATTTCTCTATTACCATCAACCTCGCTATCTCTATTAATTTCTTTTGCCAATCTAGTTAGGT
Source organism: Carcharodon carcharias (assembly GCF_017639515.1). Taxonomy (NCBI): domain Eukaryota; kingdom Metazoa; phylum Chordata; class Chondrichthyes; order Lamniformes; family Lamnidae; genus Carcharodon; species Carcharodon carcharias. Next base: position 99,459,240 of record NC_054473.1, on the reverse strand, counting down.
GTCTTCAGTTCTAAATATAATTCATTTCCAACTACCCCTCATACAACTGAAGCTATTATTTCGCAATTTCTACCATGAATAGCAAATCTAGTTCTATCTATCCATCAAAATCTCAGGTAGCAGAAATTAGTTGGTTTCAACTGATTTGCGGGTTAATCTCCATCTGCAGATATGTCCCTTGCCCCATATTTGTGAAATCTCACATTTTCTTGAAATTTGTGGCTCACAGCATCTGCTCCTTATGCAAATATAAAAGTTTCTTCATTTCCATCAACCTCGCTATCTCTATTAATTTCTTTTGCCTATCTAGTTAAATGTCTTTAGTTCTAAAAATCTCCTCATTTGCAAATAGATCTCATTCAACCGGAGCTATTATTTTCCGATTTCTACCTTTATCAGCAAATCTAGTTCTCTCTATCCATCAAATTCTCAGTTAGCAGAAAATAGTTAGTCTCAACTTTTTGCTGGTTCTCCACATTCATTTCCTCCCGAAACATCAAATTCTGCAAAACTGGCTCTGTGTACCTAGCAAAATATCAATTTCAAACAGTTGGTCATCTTCTTCCATGTTCTCCATCTGTAGATATGTCCCATTCCCCATATTTGAGAAATCTCACATTTTCTTGAAATTTGTTGGTTGCAGCATCTGCTCCTTATCCAAATTTAAAAGTTTCTCTATTGCCATCAATCTCGCTATCTCTATTAATTTCTTTTGCCTTTCTAGATAAATGTCTTTACTTTTAAAAATCGCCGAATTTATAGCTACCCTTCATACAACTGAAGCTATTATTTCTCAATTTCTACTTTGATCAGCAAATCTAGCTCTCTCTCTCCATCAAATTCTCAGTTAGCAGAAAATAGTTATTTCAAGTAATTTGCAGGTTCGCCACATTCAATTCCTCCATAAACTTTAAATTTTGCAATGTTAGCTCTGTGAACCTTGCAAAATATCAATTTCAAACGATTGGTGAACTTCTTGCTTTTCCTCCATCTGCAGATATGTCCCATTCTCCATATTTGTGAAAACTCACATTTTCTTGAAATTTGTTGTTTGCAGCATCTGCTCCTTAGCCACATGTAAAAATTTCTCTATTACCATCAACCTCGCTATCTCTATTAATTTCTTTTGCCAATCTAGTTAGGTGTCTTCAGTTCTAAATATAATTCATTTCCAACTACCCCTCATACAACTGAAGCTATTATTTCGCAATTTCTACCATGAATAGCAAATCTAGTTCTATCTATCCATCAAAATCTCAGGTAGTAGAAATTAGTTGGTTTCAACTGATTTGCGGGTTAATCTCCATCTGCAGATATGTCCCTTGCCCCATATTTGTGAAATCTCACATTTTCTTGAAATTTGTGGCTCACAGCATCTGCTCCTTATGCAAATATAAAAGTTTCTTCATTTCCATCAACCTCGCTATCTCTATTAATTTCTTTTGCCTATCTAGTTAAATGTCTTTAGTTCTAAAAATCTCCTCATTTGCAAATAGATCTCATTCAACCGGAGCTATTATTTTCCGATTTCTACCTTTATCAGCAAATCTAGTTCTCTCTATCCATCAAATTCTCAGTTAGCAGAAAATAGTTAGTCTCAACTTTTTGCTGGTTCTCCACATTCATTTCCTCCCGAAACATCAAATTCTGCAAAACTGGCTCTGTGTACCTAGCAAAATATCAATTTCAAACAGTTGGTCATCTTCTTCCATGTTCTCCATCTGTAGATATGTCCCATTCCCCATATTTGAGAAATCTCACATTTTCTTGAAATTTGTTGGTTGCAGCATCTGCTCCTTATCCAAATTTAAAAGTTTCTCTATTGCCATCAATCTCGCTATCTCTATTAATTTCTTTTGCCTTTCTAGATAAATGTCTTTACTTTTAAAAATCGCCGAATTTATAGCTACCCTTCATACAACTGAAGCTATTATTTCTCAATTTCTACTTTGATCAGCAAATCTAGCTCTCTCTCTCCATCAAATTCTCAGTTAGCAGAAAATAGTTATTTCAAGTAATTTGCAGGTTCGCCACATTCAATTCCTCCATAAACTTTAAATTTTGCAATGTTAGCTCTGTGAACCTTGCAAAATATCAATTTCAAACGATTGGTGAACTTCTTGCTTTTCCTCCATCTACAGATATGTCCCATTCTCCATATTTGTGAAAACTCACATTTTCTTGAAATTTGTTGTTTGCAGCATCTGCTCCTTAGCCACATGTAAAAATTTCTCTATTACCATCAACCTCGCTATCTCTATTAATTTCTTTTGCCAATCTAGTTAGGTGTCTTCAGTTCTAAATATAATTCATTTCCAACTACCCCTCATACAACTGAAGCTATTATTTCGCAATTTCTACCATGAATAGCAAATCTAGTTCTATCTATCCATCAAAATCTCAGGTAGTAGAAATTAGTTGGTTTCAACTGATTTGCGGGTTAATCTCCATCTGCAGATATGTCCCTTGCCCCATATTTGTGAAATCTCACATTTTCTTGAAATTTGTGGCTCACAGCATCTGCTCCTTATGCAAATATAAAAGTTTCTTCATTTCCATCAACCTCGCTATCTCTATTAATTTCTTTTGCCTATCTAGTTAAATGTCTTTAGTTCTAAAAATCTCCTCATTTGCAAATAGATCTCATTCAACCGGAGCTATTATTTTCCGATTTCTACCTTTATCAGCAAATCTAGTTCTCTCTATCCATCAAATTCTCAGTTAGCAGAAAATAGTTAGTCTCAACTTTTTGCTGGTTCTCCACATTCATTTCCTCCCGAAACATCAAATTCTGCAAAACTGGCTCTGTGTACCTAGCAAAATATCAATTTCAAACAGTTGGTCATCTTCTTCCATGTTCTCCATCTGTAGATATGTCCCATTCCCCATATTTGAGAAATCTCACATTTTCTTGAAATTTGTTGGTTGCAGCATCTGCTCCTTATCCAAATTTAAAAGTTTCTCTATTGCCATCAATCTCGCTATCTCTATTAATTTCTTTTGCCTTTCTAGATAAATGTCTTTACTTTTAAAAATCGCCGAATTTATAGCTACCCTTCATACAACTGAAGCTATTATTTCTCAATTTCTACTTTGATCAGCAAATCTAGCTCTCTCTCTCCATCAAATTCTCAGTTAGCAGAAAATAGTTATTTCAAGTAATTTGCAGGTTCGCCACATTCAATTCCTCCATAAACTTTAAATTTTGCAATGTTAGCTCTGTGAACCTTGCAAAATATCAATTTCAAACGATTGGTGAACTTCTTGCTTTTCCTCCATCTACAGATATGTCCCATTCTCCATATTTGTGAAAACTCACATTTTCTTGAAATTTGTTGTTTGCAGCATCTGCTCCTTAGCCACATGTAAAAATTTCTCTATTACCATCAACCTCGCTATCTCTATTAATTTCTTTTGCCAATCTAGTTAGGTGTCTTCAGTTCTAAATATAATTCATTTCCAACTACCCCTCATACAACTGAAGCTATTATTTCGCAATTTCTACCATGAATAGCAAATCTAGTTCTATCTATCCATCAAAATCTCAGGTAGCAGAAATTAGTTGGTTTCAACTGATTTGCGGGTTAATCTCCATCTGCAGATATGTCCCTTGCCCCATATTTGTGAAATCTCACATTTTCTTGAAATTTGTGGCTCACAGCATCTGCTCCTTATGCAAATATAAAAGTTTCTTCATTTCCATCAACCTCGCTATCTCTATTAATTTCTTTTGCCTATCTAGTTAAATGTCTTTAGTTCTAAAAATCTCCTCATTTGCAAATAGATCTCATTCAACCGGAGCTATTATTTTCCGATTTCTACCTTTATCAGCAAATCTAGTTCTCTCTATCCATCAAATTCTCAGTTAGCAGAAAATAGTTAGTCTCAACTTTTTGCTGGTTCTCCACATTCATTTCCTCCCGAAACATCAAATTCTGCAAAACTGGCTCTGTGTACCTAGCAAAATATCAATTTCAAACAGTTGGTCATCTTCTTCCATGTTCTCCATCTGTAGATATGTCCCATTCCCCATATTTGAGAAATCTCACATTTTCTTGAAATTTGTTGGTTGCAGCATCTGCTCCTTATCCAAATTTAAAAGTTTCTCTATTGCCATCAATCTCGCTATCTCTATTAATTTCTTTTGCCTTTCTAGATAAATGTCTTTACTTTAAAAATCGCCGAATTTATAGCTACCCTTCATACAACTGAAGCTATTATTTCTCAATTTCTACTTTGATCAGCAAATCTAGCTCTCTCTCTCCATCAAATTCTCAGTTAGCAGAAAATAGTTATTTCAAGTAATTTGCAGGTTCGCCACATTCAATTCCTCCATAAACTTTAAATTTTGCAATGTTAGCTCTGTGAACCTTGCAAAATATCAATTTCAAACGATTGGTGAACTTCTTGCTTTTCCTCCATCTACAGATATGTCCCATTCTCCATATTTGTGAAAACTCACATTTTCTTGAAATTTGTTGTTTGCAGCATCTGCTCCTTAGCCACATGTAAAAATTTCTCTATTACCATCAACCTCGCTATCTCTATTAATTTCTTTTGCCAATCTAGTTAGGTGTCTTCAGTTCTAAATATAATTCATTTCCAACTACCCCTCATACAACTGAAGCTATTATTTCGCAATTTCTACCATGAATAGCAAATCTAGTTCTATCTATCCATCAAAATCTCAGGTAGCAGAAATTAGTTGGTTTCAACTGATTTGCGGGTTAATCTCCATCTGCAGATATGTCCCTTGCCCCATATTTGTGAAATCTCACATTTTCTTGAAATTTGTGGCTCACAGCATCTGCTCCTTATGCAAATATAAAAGTTTCTTCATTTCCATCAACCTCGCTATCTCTATTAATTTCTTTTGCCTATCTAGTTAAATGTCTTTAGTTCTAAAAATCTCCTCATTTGCAAATAGATCTCATTCAACCGGAGCTATTATTTTCCGATTTCTACCTTTATCAGCAAATCTAGTTCTCTCTATCCATCAAATTCTCAGTTAGCAGAAAATAGTTAGTCTCAACTTTTTGCTGGTTCTCCACATTCATTTCCTCCCGAAACATCAAATTCTGCAAAACTGGCTCTGTGTACCTAGCAAAATATCAATTTCAAACAGTTGGTCATCTTCTTCCATGTTCTCCATCTGTAGATATGTCCCATTCCCCATATTTGAGAAATCTCACATTTTCTTGAAATTTGTTGGTTGCAGCATCTGCTCCTTATCCAAATTTAAAAGTTTCTCTATTGCCATCAATCTCGCTATCTCTATTAATTTCTTTTGCCTTTCTAGATAAATGTCTTTACTTTTAAAAATCGCCGAATTTATAGCTACCCTTCATACAACTGAAGCTATTATTTCTCAATTTCTACTTTGATCAGCAAATCTAGCTCTCTCTCTCCATCAAATTCTCAGTTAGCAGAAAATAGTTATTTCAAGTAATTTGCAGGTTCGCCACATTCAATTCCTCCATAAACTTTAAATTTTGCAATGTTAGCTCTGTGAACCTTGCAAAATATCAATTTCAAACGATTGGTGAACTTCTTGCTTTTCCTCCATCTGCAGATATGTCCCATTCTCCATATTTGTGAAAACTCACATTTTCTTGAAATTTGTTGTTTGCAGCATCTGCTCCTTAGCCACATGTAAAAATTTCTCTATTACCATCAACCTCGCTATCTCTATTAATTTCTTTTGCCAATCTAGTTAGGTGTCTTCAGTTCTAAATATAATTCATTTCCAACTACCCCTCATACAACTGAAGCTATTATTTCGCAATTTCTACCATGAATAGCAAATCTAGTTCTATCTATCCATCAAAATCTCAGGTAGCAGAAATTAGTTGGTTTCAACTGATTTGCGGGTTAATCTCCATCTGCAGATATGTCCCTTGCCCCATATTTGTGAAATCTCACATTTTCTTGAAATTTGTGGCTCACAGCATCTGCTCCTTATGCAAATATAAAAGTTTCTTCATTTCCATCAACCTCGCTATCTCTATTAATTTCTTTTGCCTATCTAGTTAAATGTCTTTAGTTCTAAAAATCTCCTCATTTGCAAATAGATCTCATTCAACCGGAGCTATTATTTTCCGATTTCTACCTTTATCAGCAAATCTAGTTCTCTCTATCCATCAAATTCTCAGTTAGCAGAAAATAGTTAGTCTCAACTTTTTGCTGGTTCTCCACATTCATTTCCTCCCGAAACATCAAATTCTGCAAAACTGGCTCTGTGTACCTAGCAAAATATCAATTTCAAACAGTTGGTCATCTTCTTCCATGTTCTCCATCTGTAGATATGTCCCATTCCCCATATTTGAGAAATCTCACATTTTCTTGAAATTTGTTGGTTGCAGCATCTGCTCCTTATCCAAATTTAAAAGTTTCTCTATTGCCATCAATCTCGCTATCTCTATTAATTTCTTTTGCCTTTCTAGATAAATGTCTTTACTTCTAAAAATCGCCGAATTTATAGCTACCCTTCATACAACTGAAGCTATTATTTCTCAATTTCTACTTTGATCAGCAAATCTAGCTCTCTCTCTCCATCAAATTCTCAGTTAGCAGAAAATAGTTATTTCAAGTAATTTGCAGGTTCGCCACATTCAATTCCTCCATAAACTTTAAATTTTGCAATGTTAGCTCTGTGAACCTTGCAAAATATCAATTTCAAACGATTGGTGAACTTCTTGCTTTTCCTCCATCTGCAGATATGTCCCATTCTCCATATTTGTGAAAACTCACATTTTCTTGAAATTTGTTGTTTGCAGCATCTGCTCCTTAGCCACATGTAAAAATTTCTCTATTACCATCAACCTCGCTATCTCTATTAATTTCTTTTGCCAATCTAGTTAGATGTCTTCAGTTCTAAATATAATTCATTTCCAACTACCCCTCATACAACTGAAGCTATTATTTCGCAATTTCTACCATGAATAGCAAATCTAGTTCTATCTATCCATCAAAATCTCAGGTAGCAGAAATTAGTTGGTTTCAACTGATTTGCGGGTTAATCTCCATCTGCAGATATGTCCCTTGCCCCATATTTGTGAAATCTCACATTTTCTTGAAATTTGTGGCTCACAGCATCTGCTCCTTATGCAAATATAAAAGTTTCTTCATTTCCATCAACCTCGCTATCTCTATTAATTTCTTTTGCCTATCTAGTTAAATGTCTTTAGTTCTAAAAATCTCCTCATTTGCAAATAGATCTCATTCAACCGGAGCTATTATTTTCCGATTTCTACCTTTATCAGCAAATCTAGTTCTCTCTATCCATCAAATTCTCAGTTAGCAGAAAATAGTTAGTCTCAACTTTTTGCTGGTTCTCCACATTCATTTCCTCCCGAAACATCAAATTCTGCAAAACTGGCTCTGTGTACCTAGCAAAATATCAATTTCAAACAGTTGGTCATCTTCTTCCATGTTCTCCATCTGTAGATATGTCCCATTCCCCATATTTGAGAAATCTCACATTTTCTTGAAATTTGTTGGTTGCAGCATCTGCTCCTTATCCAAATTTAAAAGTTTCTCTATTGCCATCAATCTCGCTATCTCTATTAATTTCTTTTGCCTTTCTAGATAAATGTCTTTACTTCTAAAAATCGCCGAATTTATAGCTACCCTTCATACAACTGAAGCTATTATTTCTCAATTTCTACTTTGATCAGCAAATCTAGCTCTCTCTATCCATCAAATTCTCAGTTAGCAGAAAATAGTTATTTCAAGTAATTTGCAGGTTCGCCACATTCAATTCCTCCATAAACTTTAAATTTTGCAATGTTAGCTCTGTGAACCTTGCAAAATATCAATTTCAAACGATTGGTGAACTTCTTGCTTTTCCTCCATCTGCAGATATGTCCCATTCTCCATATTTGTGAAAACTCACATTTTCTTGAAATTTGTTGTTTGCAGCATCTGCTCCTTAGCCACATGTAAAAATTTCTCTATTACCATCAACCTCGCTATCTCTATTAATTTCTTTTGCCAATCTAGTTAGATGTCTTCAGTTCTAAATATAATTCATTTCCAACTACCCCTCATACAACTGAAGCTATTATTTCGCAATTTCTACCATGAATAGCAAATCTAGTTCTATCTATCCATCAAAATCTCAGGTAGCAGAAATTAGTTGGTTTCAACTGATTTGCGGGTTAATCTCCATCTGCAGATATGTCCCTTGCCCCATATTTGTGAAATCTCACATTTTCTTGAAATTTGTGGCTCACAGCATCTGCTCCTTATGCAAATATAAAAGTTTCTTCATTTCCATCAACCTCGCTATCTCTATTAATTTCTTTTGCCTATCTAGTTAAATGTCTTTAGTTCTAAAAATCTCCTCATTTGCAAATAGATCTCATTCAACCGGAGCTATTATTTTCCGATTTCTACCTTTATCAGCAAATCTAGTTCTCTCTATCCATCAAATTCTCAGTTAGCAGAAAATAGTTAGTCTCAACTTTTTGCTGGTTCTCCACATTCATTTCCTCCCGAAACATCAAATTCTGCAAAACTGGCTCTGTGTACCTAGCAAAATATCAATTTCAAACAGTTGGTCATCTTCTTCCATGTTCTCCATCTGTAGATATGTCCCATTCCCCATATTTGAGAAATCTCACATTTTCTTGAAATTTGTTGGTTGCAGCATCTGCTCCTTATCCAAATTTAAAAGTTTCTCTATTGCCATCAATCTCGCTATCTCTATTAATTTCTTTTGCCTTTCTAGATAAATGTCTTTACTTCTAAAAATCGCCGAATTTATAGCTACCCTTCATACAACTGAAGCTATTATTTCTCAATTTCTACTTTGATCAGCAAATCTAGCTCTCTCTATCCATCAAATTCTCAGTTAGCAGAAAATAGTTATTTCAAGTAATTTGCAGGTTCGCCACATTCAATTCCTCCATAAACTTTAAATTTTGCAATGTTAGCTCTGTGAACCTTGCAAAATATCAATTTCAAACGATTGGTGAACTTCTTGCTTTTCCTCCATCTGCAGATATGTCCCATTCTCCATATTTGTGAAAACTCACATTTTCTTGAAATTTGTTGTTTGCAGCATCTGCTCCTTAGCCACATGTAAAAATTTCTCTATTACCATCAACCTCGCTATCTCTATTAATTTCTTTTGCCAATCTAGTTAGATGTCTTCAGTTCTAAATATAATTCATTTCCAACTACCCCTCATACAACTGAAGCTATTATTTCGCAATTTCTACCATGAATAGCAAATCTAGTTCTATCTATCCATCAAAATCTCAGGTAGCAGAAATTAGTTGGTTTCAACTGATTTGCGGGTTAATCTCCATCTGCAGATATGTCCCTTGCCCCATATTTGTGAAATCTCACATTTTCTTGAAATTTGTGGCTCACAGCATCTGCTCCTTATGCAAATATAAAAGTTTCTTCATTTCCATCAACCTCGCTATCTCTATTAATTTCTTTTGCCTATCTAGTTAAATGTCTTTAGTTCTAAAAATCTCCTCATTTGCAAATAGATCTCATTCAACCGGAGCTATTATTTTCCGATTTCTACCTTTATCAGCAAATCTAGTTCTCTCTATCCATCAAATTCTCAGTTAGCAGAAAATAGTTAGTCTCAACTATTTTGCAGGTTCTCCACATTCAATTCCTCCATAAACTTCAAATTCTGCAATGCTGGCTCTGTGTGCTCAGCAAAATATCAATTTCAAATGATTGGTCAACTTCTTGCATTTTCTCCATCTGCAGATATGTCCCATTCCCCATATTTGAGAAATCTCACATTTTCTTGAAATTTGTGGCTCACAGCATCTGCTCCTTATCCCAATTTAAAAGTTTCTCTATTGCCATCAATCTCGCTATCTCTATTAATTTCTTTTGCCTTTCTAGATAAATGTCTTTACTTCTAAAAATCGCCGAAATTATAGCTACCCTTCATACAACTGAAGCTATTATTTCTCAATTTCTACTTTGATCAGCAAATCTAGTTCGCTCTATCCATTAAATTCTCAGTTAGCAGAAAATAGTTAGTCTCAACTATTTTGCAGGTTCTCCACATTCAATTCCTCCATAAACTTCAAATTCTGCAATGCTGGCTCTGTGTGATCAGCAAAATAACAATTTCAAATGATTGGTCAACTTCTTGCATTTTCTCCATCTGCAGATATGTCCCATTCCCCATATTTGTGAAATCTCACATTTTCTTGAAATTTGTGGCTCACAGCATCTGCTCCTTATCCCAATTTAAAAGTTTCTCTATTGCCATCAATCTCGCTATCTCTATTAATTTCTTTTGCCTTTCTAGATAAATGTCTTTACTTCTAAAAATCGCCGAATTTATAGCTACCCTTCATACAACTGAAGCTATTATTTCTCAATTTCTACTTTGATCAGCAAATCTAGCTCTCTCTATCCATCAAATTCTCAGTTAGCAGAAAATAGTTATTTCAAGTAATTTGCAGGTTCGCCACATTCAATTCCTCCATAAGCTTTAAATTTTGCAATGTTAGCTCTGTGAACCTTGCAAAATATCAATTTCAAACGATTGGTGAACTTCTTGCTTTTCCTCCATCTGCAGATATGTCCCATTCTCCATATTTGTGAAAACTCACATTTTCTTGAAATTTGTTGTTTGCAGCATCTGCTCCTTAGCCACATGTAAAAATTTCTCTATTACCATCAACCTCGCTATCTCTATTAATTTCTTTTGCCAATCTAGTTAGGTGTCTTCAGTTCTAAATATAATTCATTTCCAACTACCCCTCATACAACTGAAGCTATTATTTCGCAATTTCTACCATGAATAGCAAATCTAGTTCTATCTATCCATCAAAATCTCAGGTAGCAGAAATTATTTGGTTTCAACTGATTTGCGGGTTAATCTCCATCTGCAGATATGTCCCTTGCCCCATATTTGTGAAATCTCACATTTTCTTGAAATTTGTGGCTCACAGCATCTGCTCCTTATGCAAATATAAAAGTTTCTTCATTTCCATCAACCTCGCTATCTCTATTAATTTCTTTTGCCTATCTAGTTAAATGTCTTTAGTTCTAAAAATCTCCTCATTTGCAAATAGATCTCATTCAACCGGAGCTATTATTTTCCGATTTCTACCTTTATCAGCAAATCTAGTTCTCTCTATCCATCAAATTCTCAGTTAGCAGAAAATAGTTAGTCTCAACTATTTTGCAGGTTCTCCACATTCAATTCCTCCAGAAACATCAAATTCTGCAAAACTGGCTCTGTGTGCTCAGCAAAATATCAATTTCAAACAGTTGGTCATCTTCTTCCATGTTCTCCATCTGTAGATATGTCCCATTCCCCATATTTGAGAAATCTCACATTTTCTTGAAATTTGTTGGTTGCAGCATCTGCTCCTTATCCAAATTTAAAAGTTTCTCTATTGCCATCAATCTCGCTATCTCTATTAATTTCTTTTGCCTTTCTAGATAAATGTCTTTACTTCTAAAACTCGCCGAATTTATAGCTACCCTTCATACAACTGAAGCTATTATTTCTCAATTTCTACTTTGATCAGCAAATCTAGCTCTCTCTATCCATCAAATTCTCAGTTAGCAGAAAATAGTTATTTCAAGTAATTTGCAGGTTCGCCACATTCAATTCCTCCATAAACTTTAAATTTTGCAATGTTAGCTCTGTGAACCTTGCAAAATATCAATTTCAAACGATTGGTGAACTTCTTGCTTTTCCTCCATCTGCAGATATGTCCCATTCTCCATATTTGTGAAAACTCACATTTTCTTGAAATTTGTTGTTTGCAGCATCTGCTCCTTAGCCACATGTAAAAATTTCTCTATTACCATCAACCTCGCTATCTCTATTAATTTCTTTTGCCAATCTAGTTAGATGTCTTCAGTTCTAAATATAATTCATTTCCAACTACCCCTCATACAACTGAAGCTATTATTTCGCAATTTCTACCATGAATAGCAAATCTAGTTCTATCTATCCATCAAAATCTCAGGTAGCAGAAATTAGTTGGTTTCAACTGATTTGCGGGTTAATCTCCATCTGCAGATATGTCCCTTGCCCCATATTTGTGAAATCTCACATTTTCTTGAAATTTGTGGCTCACAGCATCTGCTCCTTATGCAAATATAAAAGTTTCTTCATTTCCATCAACCTCGCTATCTCTATTAATTTCTTTTGCCTATCTAGTTAAATGTCTTTAGTTCTAAAAATCTCCTCATTTGCAAATAGATCTCATTCAACCGGAGCTATTATTTTCCGATTTCTACCTTTATCAGCAAATCTAGTTCTCTCTATCCATCAAATTCTCAGTTAGCAGAAAATAGTTAGTCTCAACTTTTTGCTGGTTCTCCACATTCATTTCCTCCCGAAACATCAAATTCTGCAAAACTGGCTCTGTGTACCTAGCAAAATATCAATTTCAAACAGTTGGTCATCTTCTTCCATGTTCTCCATCTGTAGATATGTCCCATTCCCCATATTTGAGAAATCTCACATTTTCTTGAAATTTGTTGGTTGCAGCATCTGCTCCTTATCCAAATTTAAAAGTTTCTCTATTGCCATCAATCTCGCTATCTCTATTAATTTCTTTTGCCTTTCTAGATAAATGTCTTTACTTCTAAAAATCGCCGAATTTATAGCTACCCTTCATACAACTGAAGCTATTATTTCTCAATTTCTACTTTGATCAGCAAATCTAGCTCTCTCTATCCATCAAATTCTCAGTTAGCAGAAAATAGTTATTTCAAGTAATTTGCAGGTTCGCCACATTCAATTCCTCCATAAACTTTAAATTTTGCAATGTTAGCTCTGTGAACCTTGCAAAATATCAATTTCAAACGATTGGTGAACTTCTTGCTTTTCCTCCATCTGCAGATATGTCCCATTCTCCATATTTGTGAAAACTCACATTTTCTTGAAATTTGTTGTTTGCAGCATCTGCTCCTTAGCCACATGTAAAAATTTCTCTATTACCATCAACCTCGCTATCTCTATTAATTTCTTTTGCCAATCTAGTTAGATGTCTTCAGTTCTAAATATAATTCATTTCCAACTACCCCTCATACAACTGAAGCTATTATTTCGCAATTTCTACCATGAATAGCAAATCTAGTTCTATCTATCCATCAAAATCTCAGGTAGCAGAAATTAGTTGGTTTCAACTGATTTGCGGGTTAATCTCCATCTGCAGATATGTCCCTTGCCCCATATTTGTGAAATCTCACATTTTCTTGAAATTTGTGGCTCACAGCATCTGCTCCTTATGCAAATATAAAAGTTTCTTCATTTCCATCAACCTCGCTATCTCTATTAATTTCTTTTGCCTATCTAGTTAAATGTCTTTAGTTCTAAAAATCTCCTCATTTGCAAATAGATCTCATTCAACCGGAGCTATTATTTTCCGATTTCTACCTTTATCAGCAAATCTAGTTCTCTCTATCCATCAAATTCTCAGTTAGCAGAAAATAGTTAGTCTCAACTTTTTGCTGGTTCTCCACATTCATTTCCTCCCGAAACATCAAATTCTGCAAAACTGGCTCTGTGTACCTAGCAAAATATCAATTTCAAACAGTTGGTCATCTTCTTCCATGTTCTCCATCTGTAGATATGTCCCATTCCCCATATTTGAGAAATCTCACATTTTCTTGAAATTTGTTGGTTGCAGCATCTGCTCCTTATCCAAATTTAAAAGTTTCTCTATTGCCATCAATCTCGCTATCTCTATTAATTTCTTTTGCCTTTCTAGATAAATGTCTTTACTTCTAAAAATCGCCGAATTTATAGCTACCCTTCATACAACTGAAGCTATTATTTCTCAATTTCTACTTTGATCAGCAAATCTAGCTCTCTCTATCCATCAAATTCTCAGTTAGCAGAAAATAGTTATTTCAAGTAATTTGCAGGTTCGCCACATTCAATTCCTCCATAAACTTTAAATTTTGCAATGTTAGCTCTGTGAACCTTGCAAAATATCAATTTCAAACGATTGGTGAACTTCTTGCTTTTCCTCCATCTGCAGATATGTCCCATTCTCCATATTTGTGAAAACTCACATTTTCTTGAAATTTGTTGTTTGCAGCATCTGCTCCTTAGCCACATGTAAAAATTTCTCTATTACCATCAACCTCGCTATCTCTATTAATTTCTTTTGCCAATCTAGTTAGATGTCTTCAGTTCTAAATATAATTCATTTCCAACTACCCCTCATACAACTGAAGCTATTATTTCGCAATTTCTACCATGAATAGCAAATCTAGTTCTATCTATCCATCAAAATCTCAGGTAGCAGAAATTAGTTGGTTTCAACTGATTTGCGGGTTAATCTCCATCTGCAGATATGTCCCTTGCCCCATATTTGTGAAATCTCACATTTTCTTGAAATTTGTGGCTCACAGCATCTGCTCCTTATGCAAATATAAAAGTTTCTTCATTTCCATCAACCTCGCTATCTCTATTAATTTCTTTTGCCTATCTAGTTAAATGTCTTTAGTTCTAAAAATCTCCTCATTTGCAAATAGATCTCATTCAACCGGAGCTATTATTTTCCGATTTCTACCTTTATCAGCAAATCTAGTTCTCTCTATCCATCAAATTCTCAGTTAGCAGAAAATAGTTAGTCTCAACTTTTTGCTGGTTCTCCACATTCATTTCCTCCCGAAACATCAAATTCTGCAAAACTGGCTCTGTGTACCTAGCAAAATATCAATTTCAAACAGTTGGTCATCTTCTTCCATGTTCTCCATCTGTAGATATGTCCCATTCCCCATATTTGAGAAATCTCACATTTTCTTGAAATTTGTTGGTTGCAGCATCTGCTCCTTATCCAAATTTAAAAGTTTCTCTATTGCCATCAATCTCGCTATCTCTATTAATTTCTTTTGCCTTTCTAGATAAATGTCTTTACTTCTAAAAATCGCCGAATTTATAGCTACCCTTCATACAACTGAAGCTATTATTTCTCAATTTCTACTTTGATCAGCAAATCTAGCTCTCTCTATCCATCAAATTCTCAGTTAGCAGAAAATAGTTATTTCAAGTAATTTGCAGGTTCGCCACATTCAATTCCTCCATAAACTTTAAATTTTGCAATGTTAGCTCTGTGAACCTTGCAAAATATCAATTTCAAACGATTGGTGAACTTCTTGCTTTTCCTCCATCTGCAGATATGTCCCATTCTCCATATTTGTGAAAACTCACATTTTCTTGAAATTTGTTGTTTGCAGCATCTGCTCCTTAGCCACATGTAAAAATTTCTCTATTACCATCAACCTCGCTATCTCTATTAATTTCTTTTGCCAATCTAGTTAGGTGTCTTCAGTTCTAAATATAATTCATTTCCAACTACCCCTCATACAACTGAAGCTATTATTTCGCAATTTCTACCATGAATAGCAAATCTAGTTCTATCTATCCATCAAAATCTCAGGTAGCAGAAATTAGTTGGTTTCAACTGATTTGCGGGTTAATCTCCATCTGCAGATATGTCCCTTGCCCCATATTTGTGAAATCTCACATTTTCTTGAAATTTGTGGCTCACAGCATCTGCTCCTTATGCAAATATAAAAGTTTCTTCATTTCCATCAACCTCGCTATCTCTATTAATTTCTTTTGCCTATCTAGTTAAATGTCTTTAGTTCTAAAAATCTCCTCATTTGCAAATAGATCTCATTCAACCGGAGCTATTATTTTCCGATTTCTACCTTTATCAGCAAATCTAGTTCTCTCTATCCATCAAATTCTCAGTTAGCAGAAAATAGTTAGTCTCAACTTTTTGCTGGTTCTCCACATTCATTTCCTCCCGAAACATCAAATTCTGCAAAACTGGCTCTGTGTACCTAGCAAAATATCAATTTCAAACAGTTGGTCATCTTCTTCCATGTTCTCCATCTGTAGATATGTCCCATTCCCCATATTTGAGAAATCTCACATTTTCTTGAAATTTGTTGGTTGCAGCATCTGCTCCTTATCCAAATTTAAAAGTTTCTCTATTGCCATCAATCTCGCTATCTCTATTAATTTCTTTTGCCTTTCTAGATAAATGTCTTTACTTCTAAAAATCGCCGAATTTATAGCTACCCTTCATACAACTGAAGCTATTATTTCTCAATTTCTACTTTGATCAGCAAATCTAGCTCTCTCTATCCATCAAATTCTCAGTTAGCAGAAAATAGTTATTTCAAGTAATTTGCAGGTTCGCCACATTCAATTCCTCCATAAACTTTAAATTTTGCAATGTTAGCTCTGTGAACCTTGCAAAATATCAATTTCAAACGATTGGTGAACTTCTTGCTTTTCCTCCATCTGCAGATATGTCCCATTCTCCATATTTGTGAAAACTCACATTTTCTTGAAATTTGTTGTTTGCAGCATCTGCTCCTTAGCCACATGTAAAAATTTCTCTATTACCATCAACCTCGCTATCTCTATTAATTTCTTTTGCCAATCTAGTTAGATGTCTTCAGTTCTAAATATAATTCATTTCCAACTACCCCTCATACAACTGAAGCTATTATTTCGCAATTTCTACCATGAATAGCAAATCTAGTTCTATCTATCCATCAAAATCTCAGGTAGCAGAAATTAGTTGGTTTCAACTGATTTGCGGGTTAATCTCCATCTGCAGATATGTCCCTTGCCCCATATTTGTGAAATCTCACATTTTCTTGAAATTTGTGGCTCACAGCATCTGCTCCTTATGCAAATATAAAAGTTTCTTCATTTCCATCAACCTCGCTATCTCTATTAATTTCTTTTGCCTATCTAGTTAAATGTCTTTAGTTCTAAAAATCTCCTCATTTGCAAATAGATCTCATTCAACCGGAGCTATTATTTTCCGATTTCTACCTTTATCAGCAAATCTAGTTCTCTCTATCCATCAAATTCTCAGTTAGCAGAAAATAGTTAGTCTCAACTTTTTGCTGGTTCTCCACATTCATTTCCTCCAGAAACATCAAATTCTGCAAAACTGGCTCTGTGTACCTAGCAAAATATCAATTTCAAACAGTTGGTCATCTTCTTCCATGTTCTCCATCTGTAGATATGTCCCATTCCCCATATTTGAGAAATCTCACATTTTCTTGAAATTTGTTGGTTGCAGCATCTGCTCCTTATCCAAATTTAAAAGTTTCTCTATTGCCATCAATCTCGCTATCTCTATTAATTTCTTTTGCCTTTCTAGATAAATGTCTTTACTTCTAAAAATCGCCGAATTTATAGCTACCCTTCATACAACTGAAGCTATTATTTCTCAATTTCTACTTTGATCAGCAAATCTAGCTCTCTCTATCCATCAAATTCTCAGTTAGCAGAAAATAGTTATTTCAAGTAATTTGCAGGTTCGCCACATTCAATTCCTCCATAAACTTTAAATTTTGCAATGTTAGCTCTGTGAACCTTGCAAAATATCAATTTCAAACGATTGGTGAACTTCTTGCTTTTCCTCCATCTGCAGATATGTCCCATTCTCCATATTTGTGAAAACTCACATTTTCTTGAAATTTGTTGTTTGCAGCATCTGCTCCTTAGCCACATGTAAAAATTTCTCTATTACCATCAACCTCGCTATCTCTATTAATTTCTTTTGCCAATCTAGTTAGATGTCTTCAGTTCTAAATATAATTCATTTCCAACTACCCCTCATACAACTGAAGCTATTATTTCGCAATTTCTACCATGAATAGCAAATCTAGTTCTATCTATCCATCAAAATCTCAGGTAGCAGAAATTAGTTGGTTTCAACTGATTTGCGGGTTAATCTCCATCTGCAGATATGTCCCTTGCCCCATATTTGTGAAATCTCACATTTTCTTGAAATTTGTGGCTCACAGCATCTGCTCCTTATGCAAATATAAAAGTTTCTTCATTTCCATCAACCTCGCTATCTCTATTAATTTCTTTTGCCTATCTAGTTAAATGTCTTTAGTTCTAAAAATCTCCTCATTTGCAAATAGATCTCATTCAACCGGAGCTATTATTTTCCGATTTCTACCTTTATCAGCAAATCTAGTTCTCTCTATCCATCAAATTCTCAGTTAGCAGAAAATAGTTAGTCTCAACTTTTTGCTGGTTCTCCACATTCATTTCCTCCCGAAACATCAAATTCTGCAAAACTGGCTCTGTGTACCTAGCAAAATATCAATTTCAAACAGTTGGTCATCTTCTTCCATGTTCTCCATCTGTAGATATGTCCCATTCCCCATATTTGAGAAATCTCACATTTTCTTGAAATTTGTTGGTTGCAGCATCTGCTCCTTATCCAAATTTAAAAGTTTCTCTATTGCCATCAATCTCGCTATCTCTATTAATTTCTTTTGCCTTTCTAGATAAATGTCTTTACTTCTAAAAATCGCCGAATTTATAGCTACCCTTCATACAACTGAAGCTATTATTTCTCAATTTCTACTTTGATCAGCAAATCTAGCTCTCTCTATCCATCAAATTCTCAGTTAGCAGAAAATAGTTATTTCAAGTAATTTGCAGGTTCGCCACATTCAATTCCTCCATAAACTTTAAATTTTGCAATGTTAGCTCTGTGAACCTTGCAAAATATCAATTTCAAACGATTGGTGAACTTCTTGCTTTTCCTCCATCTGCAGATATGTCCCATTCTCCATATTTGTGAAAACTCACATTTTCTTGAAATTTGTTGTTTGCAGCATCTGCTCCTTAGCCACATGTAAAAATTTCTCTATTACCATCAACCTCGCTATCTCTATTAATTTCTTTTGCCAATCTAGTTAGATGTCTTCAGTTCTAAATATAATTCATTTCCAACTACCCCTCATACAACTGAAGCTATTATTTCGCAATTTCTACCATGAATAGCAAATCTAGTTCTATCTATCCATCAAAATCTCAGGTAGCAGAAATTAGTTGGTTTCAACTGATTTGCGGGTTAATCTCCATCTGCAGATATGTCCCTTGCCCCATATTTGTGAAATCTCACATTTTCTTGAAATTTGTGGCTCACAGCATCTGCTCCTTATGCAAATATAAAAGTTTCTTCATTTCCATCAACCTCGCTATCTCTATTAATTTCTTTTGCCTATCTAGTTAAATGTCTTTAGTTCTAAAAATCTCCTCATTTGCAAATAGATCTCATTCAACCGGAGCTATTATTTTCCGATTTCTACCTTTATCAGCAAATCTAGTTCTCTCGATCCATCAAATTCTCAGTTAGCAAAAAATAGTTAGTCTCAACTATTTTGCAGGTTCTCCACATTCAATTCCTCCATAAACTTCAAATTCTGCAATGCTGGCTCTGTGTGCTCAGCAAAATATCAATTTCAAATGATTGGTCAACTTCTTGCATTTTCTCCATCTGCAGATATGTCCCTTGCCCCATATTTGTGAAATCTCACATTTTCTTGAAATTTGTGGCTCACAGCATCTGCTCCTTATGCAAATATAAAAGTTTCTTCATTTCCATCAACCTCGCTATCTCTATTAATTTCTTTTGCCTATCTAGTTAAATGTCTTTAGTTCTAAAAATCTCCTCATTTGCAAATAGATCTCATTCAACCGGAGCTATTATTTTCCGATTTCTACCTTTATCAGCAAATCTAGTTCTCCCTATCCATCAAATTCTCAGTTAGCAGAAAATAGTTAGTCTCAACTTTTTGCTGGTTCTCCACATTCATTTCCTCCCGAAACATCAAATTCTGCAAAACTGGCTCTGTGTACCTAGCAAAATATCAATTTCAAACAGTTGGTCATTTTCTTCCATGTTCTCCATCTGTAGATATGTCCCATTCCCCATATTTGAGAAATCTCACATTTTCTTGAAATTTGTTGGTTGCAGCATCTGCTCCTTATCCAAATTTAAAAGTTTCTCTATTGCCATCAATCTCGCTATCTCTATTAATTTCTTTTGCCTTTCTAGATAAATGTCTTTACTTCTAAAAATCGCCGAATTTATAGCTACCCTTCATACAACTGAAGCTATTATTTCTCAATTTCTACTTTGATCAGCAAATCTAGCTCTCTCTATCCATCAAATTCTCAGTTAGCAGAAAATAGTTATTTCAAGTAATTTGCAGGTTCGCCACATTCAATTCCTCCATAAACTTTAAATTTTGCAATGTTAGCTCTGTGAACCTTGCAAAATATCAATTTCAAACGATTGGTGAACTTCTTGCTTTTCCTCCATCTGCAGATATGTCCCATTCTCCATATTTGTGAAAACTCACATTTTCTTGAAATTTGTTGTTTGCAGCATCTGCTCCTTAGCCACATGTAAAAATTTCTCTATTACCATCAACCTCGCTATCTCTATTAATTTCTTTTGCCAATCTAGTTAGATGTCTTCAGTTCTAAATATAATTCATTTCCAACTACCCCTCATACAACTGAAGCTATTATTTCGCAATTTCTACCATGAATAGCAAATCTAGTTCTATCTATCCATCAAAATCTCAGGTAGCAGAAATTAGTTGGTTTCAACTGATTTGCGGGTTAATCTCCATCTGCAGATATGTCCCTTGCCCCATATTTGTGAAATCTCACATTTTCTTGAAATTTGTGGCTCACAGCATCTGCTCCTTATGCAAATATAAAAGTTTCTTCATTTCCATCAACCTCGCTATCTCTATTAATTTCTTTTGCCTATCTAGTTAAATGTCTTTAGTTCTAAAAATCTCCTCATTTGCAAATAGATCTCATTCAACCGGAGCTATTATTTTCCGATTTCTACCTTTATCAGCAAATCTAGTTCTCTCGATCCATCAAATTCTCAGTTAGCAAAAAATAGTTAGTCTCAACTATTTTGCAGGTTCTCCACATTCAATTCCTCCATAAACTTCAAATTCTGCAATGCTGGCTCTGTGTGCTCAGCAAAATATCAATTTCAAATGATTGGTCAACTTCTTGCATTTTCTCCATCTGCAGATATGTCCCTTGCCCCATATTTGTGAAATCTCACATTTTCTTGAAATTTGTGGCTCACAGCATCTGCTCCTTATGCAAATATAAAAGTTTCTTCATTTCCATCAACCTCGCTATCTCTATTAATTTCTTTTGCCTATCTAGTTAAATGTCTTTAGTTCTAAAAATCTCCTCATTTGCAAATAGATCTCATTCAACCGGAGCTATTATTTTCCGATTTCTACCTTTATCAGCAAATCTAGTTCTCTCTATCCATCAAATTCTCAGTTAGCAGAAAATAGTTAGTCTCAACTTTTTGCTGGTTCTCCACATTCATTTCCTCCCGAAACATCAAATTCTGCAAAACTGGCTCTGTGTACCTAGCAAAATATCAATTTCAAACAGTTGGTCATCTTCTTCCATGTTCTCCATCTGTAGATATGTCCCATTCCCCATATTTGAGAAATCTCACATTTTCTTGAAATTTGTTGGTTGCAGCATCTGCTCCTTATCCAAATTTAAAAGTTTCTCTATTGCCATCAATCTCGCTATCTCTATTAATTTCTTTTGCCTTTCTAGATAAATGTCTTTACTTCTAAAAATCGCCGAATTTATAGCTACCCTTCATACAACTGAAGCTATTATTTCTCAATTTCTACTTTGATCAGCAAATCTAGCTCTCTCTATCCATCAAATTCTCAGTTAGCAGAAAATAGTTATTTCAAGTAATTTGCAGGTTCGCCACATTCAATTCCTCCATAAACTTTAAATTTTGCAATGTTAGCTCTGTGAACCTTGCAAAATATCAATTTCAAACGATTGGTGAACTTCTTGCTTTTCCTCCATCTGCAGATATGTCCCATTCTCCATATTTGTGAAAACTCACATTTTCTTGAAATTTGTTGTTTGCAGCATCTGCTCCTTAGCCACATGTAAAAATTTCTCTATTACCATCAACCTCGCTATCTCTATTAATTTCTTTTGCCAATCTAGTTAGATGTCTTCAGTTCTAAATATAATTCATTTCCAACTACCCCTCATACAACTGAAGCTATTATTTCGCAATTTCTACCATGAATAGCAAATCTAGTTCTATCTATCCATCAAAATCTCAGGTAGCAGAAATTAGTTGGTTTCAACTGATTTGCGGGTTAATCTCCATCTGCAGATATGTCCCTTGCCCCATATTTGTGAAATCTCACATTTTCTTGAAATTTGTGGCTCACAGCATCTGCTCCTTATGCAAATATAAAAGTTTCTTCATTTCCATCAACCTCGCTATCTCTATTAATTTCTTTTGCCTATCTAGTTAAATGTCTTTAGTTCTAAAAATCTCCTCATTTGCAAATAGATCTCATTCAACCGGAGCTATTATTTTCCGATTTCTACCTTTATCAGCAAATCTAGTTCTCTCTATCCATCAAATTCTCAGTTAGCAGAAAATAGTTAGTCTCAACTTTTTGCTGGTTCTCCACATTCATTTCCTCCAGAAACATCAAATTCTGCAAAACTGGCTCTGTGTACCTAGCAAAATATCAATTTCAAACAGTTGGTCATCTTCTTCCATGTTCTCCATCTGTAGATATGTCCCATTCCCCATATTTGAGAAATCTCACATTTTCTTGAAATTTGTTGGTTGCAGCATCTGCTCCTTATCCAAATTTAAAAGTTTCTCTATTGCCATCAATCTCGCTATCTCTATTAATTTCTTTTGCCTTTCTAGATAAATGTCTTTACTTCTAAAAATCGCCGAATTTATAGCTACCCTTCATACAACTGAAGCTATTATTTCTCAATTTCTACTTTGATCAGCAAATCTAGCTCTCTCTATCCATCAAATTCTCAGTTAGCAGAAAATAGTTATTTCAAGTAATTTGCAGGTTCGCCACATTCAATTCCTCCATAAACTTTAAATTTTGCAATGTTAGCTCTGTGAACCTTGCAAAATATCAATTTCAAACGATTGGTGAACTTCTTGCTTTTCCTCCATCTGCAGATATGTCCCATTCTCCATATTTGTGAAAACTCACATTTTCTTGAAATTTGTTGTTTGCAGCATCTGCTCCTTAGCCACATGTAAAAATTTCTCTATTACCATCAACCTCGCTATCTCTATTAATTTCTTTTGCCAATCTAGTTAGATGTCTTCAGTTCTAAATATAATTCATTTCCAACTACCCCTCATACAACTGAAGCTATTATTTCGCAATTTCTACCATGAATAGCAAATCTAGTTCTATCTATCCATCAAAATCTCAGGTAGCAGAAATTAGTTGGTTTCAACTGATTTGCGGGTTAATCTCCATCTGCAGATATGTCCCTTGCCCCATATTTGTGAAATCTCACATTTTCTTGAAATTTGTGGCTCACAGCATCTGCTCCTTATGCAAATATAAAAGTTTCTTCATTTCCATCAACCTCGCTATCTCTATTAATTTCTTTTGCCTATCTAGTTAAATGTCTTTAGTTCTAAAAATCTCCTCATTTGCAAATAGATCTCATTCAACCGGAGCTATTATTTTCCGATTTCTACCTTTATCAGCAAATCTAGTTCTCTCTATCCATCAAATTCTCAGTTAGCAGAAAATAGTTAGTCTCAACTTTTTGCTGGTTCTCCACATTCATTTCCTCCCGAAACATCAAATTCTGCAAAACTGGCTCTGTGTACCTAGCAAAATATCAATTTCAAACAGTTGGTCATCTTCTTCCATGTTCTCCATCTGTAGATATGTCCCATTCCCCATATTTGAGAAATCTCACATTTTCTTGAAATTTGTTGGTTGCAGCATCTGCTCCTTATCCAAATTTAAAAGTTTCTCTATTGCCATCAATCTCGCTATCTCTATTAATTTCTTTTGCCTTTCTAGATAAATGTCTTTACTTCTAAAAATCGCCGAATTTATAGCTACCCTTCATACAACTGAAGCTATTATTTCTCAATTTCTACTTTGATCAGCAAATCTAGCTCTCTCTATCCATCAAATTCTCAGTTAGCAGAAAATAGTTATTTCAAGTAATTTGCAGGTTCGCCACATTCAATTCCTCCATAAACTTTAAATTTTGCAATGTTAGCTCTGTGAACCTTGCAAAATATCAATTTCAAACGATTGGTGAACTTCTTGCTTTTCCTCCATCTGCAGATATGTCCCATTCTCCATATTTGTGAAAACTCACATTTTCTTGAAATTTGTTGTTTGCAGCATCTGCTCCTTAGCCACATGTAAAAATTTCTCTATTACCATCAACCTCGCTATCTCTATTAATTTCTTTTGCCAATCTAGTTAGATGTCTTCAGTTCTAAATATAATTCATTTCCAACTACCCCTCATACAACTGAAGCTATTATTTCGCAATTTCTACCATGAATAGCAAATCTAGTTCTATCTATCCATCAAAATCTCAGGTAGCAGAAATTAGTTGGTTTCAACTGATTTGCGGGTTAATCTCCATCTGCAGATATGTCCCTTGCCCCATATTTGTGAAATCTCACATTTTCTTGAAATTTGTGGCTCACAGCATCTGCTCCTTATGCAAATATAAAAGTTTCTTCATTTCCATCAACCTCGCTATCTCTATTAATTTCTTTTGCCTATCTAGTTAAATGTCTTTAGTTCTAAAAATCTCCTCATTTGCAAATAGATCTCATTCAACCGGAGCTATTATTTTCCGATTTCTACCTTTATCAGCAAATCTAGTTCTCTCGATCCATCAAATTCTCAGTTAGCAGAAAATAGTTAGTCTCAACTATTTTGCAGGTTCTCCACATTCAATTCCTCCATAAACTTCAAATTCTGCAATGCTGGCTCTGTGTGCTCAGCAAAATATCAATTTCAAATGATTGGTCAACTTCTTGCATTTTCTCCATCTGCAGATATGTCCCTTGCCCCATATTTGTGAAATCTCACATTTTCTTGAAATTTGTGGCTCACAGCATCTGCTCCTTATGCAAATATAAAAGTTTCTTCATTTCCATCAACCTCGCTATCTCTATTAATTTCTTTTGCCTATCTAGTTAAATGTCTTTAGTTCTAAAAATCTCCTCATTTGCAAATAGATCTCATTCAACCGGAGCTATTATTTTCCGATTTCTACCTTTATCAGCAAATCTAGTTCTCTCTATCCATCAAATTCTCAGTTAGCAGAAAATAGTTAGTCTCAACTTTTTGCTGGTTCTCCACATTCATTTCCTCCCGAAACATCAAATTCTGCAAAACTGGCTCTGTGTACCTAGCAAAATATCAATTTCAAACAGTTGGTCATCTTCTTCCATGTTCTCCATCTGTAGATATGTCCCATTCCCCATATTTGAGAAATCTCACATTTTCTTGAAATTTGTTGGTTGCAGCATCTGCTCCTTATCCAAATTTAAAAGTTTCTCTATTGCCATCAATCTCGCTATCTCTATTAATTTCTTTTGCCTTTCTAGATAAATGTCTTTACTTCTAAAAATCGCCGAATTTATAGCTACCCTTCATACAACTGAAGCTATTATTTCTCAATTTCTACTTTGATCAGCAAATCTAGCTCTCTCT
Organism: Carcharodon carcharias; assembly: GCF_017639515.1. Lineage (NCBI taxonomy): Eukaryota > Metazoa > Chordata > Chondrichthyes > Lamniformes > Lamnidae > Carcharodon > Carcharodon carcharias. Next base: position 99,433,869 of record NC_054473.1, on the reverse strand, counting down.
ATCCATCAAATTCTCAGTTAGCAGAAAATAGTTATTTCAAGTAATTTGCAGGTTCGCCACATTCAATTCCTCCATAAACTTTAAATTTTGCAATGTTAGCTCTGTGAACCTTGCAAAATATCAATTTCAAACGATTGGTGAACTTCTTGCTTTTCCTCCATCTGCAGATATGTCCCATTCTCCATATTTGTGAAAACTCACATTTTCTTGAAATTTGTTGTTTGCAGCATCTGCTCCTTAGCCACATGTAAAAATTTCTCTATTACCATCAACCTCGCTATCTCTATTAATTTCTTTTGCCAATCTAGTTAGATGTCTTCAGTTCTAAATATAATTCATTTCCAACTACCCCTCATACAACTGAAGCTATTATTTCGCAATTTCTACCATGAATAGCAAATCTAGTTCTATCTATCCATCAAAATCTCAGGTAGCAGAAATTAGTTGGTTTCAACTGATTTGCGGGTTAATCTCCATCTGCAGATATGTCCCTTGCCCCATATTTGTGAAATCTCACATTTTCTTGAAATTTGTGGCTCACAGCATCTGCTCCTTATGCAAATATAAAAGTTTCTTCATTTCCATCAACCTCGCTATCTCTATTAATTTCTTTTGCCTATCTAGTTAAATGTCTTTAGTTCTAAAAATCTCCTCATTTGCAAATAGATCTCATTCAACCGGAGCTATTATTTTCCGATTTCTACCTTTATCAGCAAATCTAGTTCTCTCGATCCATCAAATTCTCAGTTAGCAGAAAATAGTTAGTCTCAACTATTTTGCAGGTTCTCCACATTCAATTCCTCCATAAACTTCAAATTCTGCAATGCTGGCTCTGTGTGCTCAGCAAAATATCAATTTCAAATGATTGGTCAACTTCTTGCATTTTCTCCATCTGCAGATATGTCCCTTGCCCCATATTTGTGAAATCTCACATTTTCTTGAAATTTGTGGCTCACAGCATCTGCTCCTTATGCAAATATAAAAGTTTCTTCATTTCCATCAACCTCGCTATCTCTATTAATTTCTTTTGCCTATCTAGTTAAATGTCTTTAGTTCTAAAAATCTCCTCATTTGCAAATAGATCTCATTCAACCGGAGCTATTATTTTCCGATTTCTACCTTTATCAGCAAATCTAGTTCTCTCTATCCATCAAATTCTCAGTTAGCAGAAAATAGTTAGTCTCAACTTTTTGCTGGTTCTCCACATTCATTTCCTCCCGAAACATCAAATTCTGCAAAACTGGCTCTGTGTACCTAGCAAAATATCAATTTCAAACAGTTGGTCATCTTCTTCCATGTTCTCCATCTGTAGATATGTCCCATTCCCCATATTTGAGAAATCTCACATTTTCTTGAAATTTGTTGGTTGCAGCATCTGCTCCTTATCCAAATTTAAAAGTTTCTCTATTGCCATCAATCTCGCTATCTCTATTAATTTCTTTTGCCTTTCTAGATAAATGTCTTTACTTCTAAAAATCGCCGAATTTATAGCTACCCTTCATACAACTGAAGCTATTATTTCTCAATTTCTACTTTGATCAGCAAATCTAGCTCTCTCTATCCATCAAATTCTCAGTTAGCAGAAAATAGTTATTTCAAGTAATTTGCAGGTTCGCCACATTCAATTCCTCCATAAACTTTAAATTTTGCAATGTTAGCTCTGTGAACCTTGCAAAATATCAATTTCAAACGATTGGTGAACTTCTTGCTTTTCCTCCATCTGCAGATATGTCCCATTCTCCATATTTGTGAAAACTCACATTTTCTTGAAATTTGTTGTTTGCAGCATCTGCTCCTTAGCCACATGTAAAAATTTCTCTATTACCATCAACCTCGCTATCTCTATTAATTTCTTTTGCCAATCTAGTTAGATGTCTTCAGTTCTAAATATAATTCATTTCCAACTACCCCTCATACAACTGAAGCTATTATTTCGCAATTTCTACCATGAATAGCAAATCTAGTTCTATCTATCCATCAAAATCTCAGGTAGCAGAAATTAGTTGGTTTCAACTGATTTGCGGGTTAATCTCCATCTGCAGATATGTCCCTTGCCCCATATTTGTGAAATCTCACATTTTCATGAAATTTGTGGCTCACAGCATCTGCTCCTTATCCAAATATAAAAGTTACTACATTTCCATCAACCTCGCTATCTCTATTAATTTCTTTTGCCTATCTAGTTAAATGTCTTTAGTTCTAAAAATCTCCTCATTTGCAAATAGATCTCATTCAACCGGAGCTATTATTTTCCGATTTCTACCTTTATCAGCAAATCTAGTTCTCTCTATCCATCAAATTCTCAGTTAGCAGAAAATAGTTAGTCTCAACTATTTTGCAGGTTCTCCACATTCAATTCCTCCATAAACTTCAAATTCTGCAATGCTGGCTCTGTGTGCTCAGCAAAATATCAATTTCAAATGATTGGTCAACTTCTTGCATTTTCTCCATCTGCAGATATGTCCCATTCCCCATATTTGAGAAATCTCACATTTTCTTGAAATTTGTTGGTTGCAGCATCTGCTCCTTATCCAAATTTAAATGTTTCTCTATTGCCATCAATCTCGCTATCTCTATTAATTTCTTTTGCCTTTCTAGATAAATGTCTTTATTTCTAAAAATCGCCGAATTTATAGCTACCCTTCATACAACTGAAGCTATTATTTCTCAATTTTTACGTTGATCAGCAAATCTAGCTCTCTCTATCCATCAAATTCTCAGTTAGCAGAAAATAGTTAGTCTCAACTATTTTGCAGGTTCTCCACATTCAATTCCTCCATAAACTTCAAATTCTGCAATGCTGGCTCTGTGTGCTCAGCAAAATATCAATTTCAAATGATTGGTCAACTTCTTGCATTTTCTCCATCTGCAGATATGTCCCTTGCCCCATATTTGTGAAATCTCACATTTTCTTGAAATTTGTGGCTCACAGCATCTGCTCCTTATGCAAATATAAAAGTTTCTTCATTTCCATCAACCTCGCTATCTCTATTAATTTCTTTTGCCTATCTAGTTAAATGTCTTTAGTTCTAAAAATCTCCTCATTTGCAAATAGCTCTCATTCAACCGGAGCTATTATTTTCCGATTTCTACCTTTATCAGCAAATCTAGTTCTCTCTATCCATCAAATTCTCAGTTAGCAGAAAATAGTTAGTCTCAACTTTTTGCTGGTTCTCCACATTCATTTCCTCCCGAAACATCAAATTCTGCAAAACTGGCTCTGTGTACCTAGCAAAATATCAATTTCAAACAGTTGGTCATCTTCTTCCATGTTCTCCATCTGTAGATATGTCCCATTCCCCATATTTGAGAAATCTCACATTTTCTTGAAATTTGTTGGTTGCAGCATCTGCTCCTTATCCAAATTTAAAAGTTTCTCTATTGCCATCAATCTCGCTATCTCTATTAATTTCTTTTGCCTTTCTAGATAAATGTCTTTACTTCTAAAAATCGCCGAATTTATAGCTACCCTTCATACAACTGAAGCTATTATTTCTCAATTTCTACTTTGATCAGCAAATCTAGCTCTCTCTATCCATCAAATTCTCAGTTAGCAGAAAATAGTTATTTCAAGTAATTTGCAGGTTCGCCACATTCAATTCCTCCATAAACTTTAAATTTTGCAATGTTAGCTCTGTGAACCTTGCAAAATATCAATTTCAAACGATTGGTGAACTTCTTGCTTTTCCTCCATCTGCAGATATGTCCCATTCTCCATATTTGTGAAAACTCACATTTTCTTGAAATTTGTTGTTTGCAGCATCTGCTCCTTAGCCACATGTAAAAATTTCTCTATTACCATCAACCTCGCTATCTCTATTAATTTCTTTTGCCAATCTAGTTAGATGTCTTCAGTTCTAAATATAATTCATTTCCAACTACCCCTCATACAACTGAAGCTATTATTTCGCAATTTCTACCATGAATAGCAAATCTAGTTCTATCTATCCATCAAAATCTCAGGTAGCAGAAATTAGTTGGTTTCAACTGATTTGCGGGTTAATCTCCATCTGCAGATATGTCCCTTGCCCCATATTTGTGAAATCTCACATTTTCTTGAAATTTGTGGCTCACAGCATCTGCTCCTTATGCAAATATAAAAGTTTCTTCATTTCCATCAACCTCGCTATCTCTATTAATTTCTTTTGCCTATCTAGTTAAATGTCTTTAGTTCTAAAAATCTCCTCATTTGCAAATAGATCTCATTCAACCGGAGCTATTATTTTCCGATTTCTACCTTTATCAGCAAATCTAGTTCTCTCTATCCATCAAATTCTCAGTTAGCAGAAAATAGTTAGTCTCAACTATTTTGCAGGTTCTCCACATTCAATTCCTCCATAAACTTCAAATTCTGCAATGCTGGCTCTGTGTGCTCAGCAAAATATCAATTTCAAATGATTGGTCAACTTCTTGCATTTTCTCCATCTGCAGATATGTCCCTTGCCCCATATTTGTGAAATCTCACATTTTCTTGAAATTTGTGGCTCACAGCATCTGCTCCTTATGCAAATATAAAAGTTTCTTCATTTCCATCAACCTCGCTATCTCTATTAATTTCTTTTGCCTATCTAGTTAAATGTCTTTAGTTCTAAAAATCTCCTCATTTGCAAATAGATCTCATTCAACCGGAGCTATTATTTTCCGATTTCTACCTTTATCAGCAAATCTAGTTCTCTCTATCCATCAAATTCTCAGTTAGCAGAAAATAGTTAGTCTCAACTTTTTGCTGGTTCTCCACATTCATTTCCTCCCGAAACATCAAATTCTGCAAAACTGGCTCTGTGTACCTAGCAAAATATCAATTTCAAACAGTTGGTCATCTTCTTCCATGTTCTCCATCTGTAGATATGTCCCATTCCCCATATTTGAGAAATCTCACATTTTCTTGAAATTTGTTGGTTGCAGCATCTGCTCCTTATCCAAATTTAAAAGTTTCTCTATTGCCATCAATCTCGCTATCTCTATTAATTTCTTTTGCCTTTCTAGATAAATGTCTTTACTTCTAAAAATCGCCGAATTTATAGCTACCCTTCATACAACTGAAGCTATTATTTCTCAATTTCTACTTTGATCAGCAAATCTAGCTCTCTCTATCCATCAAATTCTCAGTTAGCAGAAAATAGTTATTTCAAGTAATTTGCAGGTTCGCCACATTCAATTCCTCCATAAACTTTAAATTTTGCAATGTTAGCTCTGTGAACCTTGCAAAATATCAATTTCAAACGATTGGTGAACTTCTTGCTTTTCCTCCATCTGCAGATATGTCCCATTCTCCATATTTGTGAAAACTCACATTTTCTTGAAATTTGTTGTTTGCAGCATCTGCTCCTTAGCCACATGTAAAAATTTCTCTATTACCATCAACCTCGCTATCTCTATTAATTTCTTTTGCCAATCTAGTTAGATGTCTTCAGTTCTAAAAATAATTCATTTCCAACTACCCCTCATACAACTGAAGCTATTATTTCGCAATTTCTACCATGAATAGCAAATCTAGTTCTATCTATCCATCAAAATCTCAGGTAGCAGAAATTAGTTGGTTTCAACTGATTTGCGGGTTAATCTCCATCTGCAGATATGTCCCTTGCCCCATATTTGTGAAATCTCACATTTTCTTGAAATTTGTGGCTCACAGCATCTGCTCCTTATGCAAATATAAAAGTTTCTTCATTTCCATCAACCTCGCTATCTCTATTAATTTCTTTTGCCTATCTAGTTAAATGTCTTTAGTTCTAAAAATCTCCTCATTTGCAAATAGATCTCATTCAACCGGAGCTATTATTTTCCGATTTCTACCTTTATCAGCAAATCTAGTTCTCTCTATCCATCAAATTCTCAGTTAGCAGAAAATAGTTATTTCAAGTAATTTGCAGGTTCGCCACATTCAATTCCTCCATAAACTTTAAATTTTGCAATGTTAGCTCTGTGAACCTTGCAAAACATCAATTTCAAACGATTGGTGAACTTCTTGCTTTTCCTCCATCTGCAGATATGTCCCATTCTCCATATTTGTGAAAACTCACATTTTCTTGAAATTTGTTGTTTGCAGCATCTGCTCCTTAGCCACATGTAAAAATTTCTCTATTACCATCAACCTCGCTATCTCTATTAATTTCTTTTGCCAATCTAGTTAGATGTCTTCAGTTCTAAAAATAATTCATTTGCAACTACCCCTCATACAACTGAAGCTATTATTTCGCAATTTCTACCATGAATAGCAAATCTAGTTCTATCTATCCATCAAAATCTCAGGTAGCAGAAATTAGTTGGTTTCAACTGATTTGCGGATTAATCTCCATCTGCAGATATGTCCCTTGCCCCATATTTGTGAAATCTCACATTTTCTTGAAATTTGTGGCTCACAGCATCTGCTCCTTATGCAAATATAAAAGTTTCTTCATTTCCATCAACCTCGCTATCTCTATTAATTTCTTTTGCCTATCTAGTTAAATGTCTTTAGTTCTAAAAATCTCCTCATTTGCAAATAGATCTCATTCAACCGGAGCTATTATTTACCGATTTCTACCTTTATCAGCAAATCTAGTTCTCTCTATCCATCAAATTCTCAGTTAGCAGAAAATAGTTAGTCTCAACTATTTTGCAGGTTCTCCACATTCAATTCCTCCATAAACTTCAAATTCTGCAATGCTGGCTCTGTGTGCTCAGCAAAATATCAATTTCAAATGATTGGTCAACTTCTTGCATTTTCTCCATCTGCAGATATGTCGCTTGCCCCATATTTGTGAAATCTCACATTTTCTTGAAATTTGTGGCTCACAGCATCTGCTCCTTATGCAAATATAAAAGTTTCTTCATTTCCATCAACCTCGCTATCTCTATTAATTTCTTTTGCCTATCTAGTTAAATGTCTTTAGTTCTAAAAATCTCCTCATTTGCAAATAGATCTCATTCAACCGGAGCTATTATTTTCCGATTTCTACCTTTATCAGCAAATCTAGTTCTCTCTATCCATCAAATTCTCAGTTAGCAGAAAATAGTTAGTCTCAACTTTTTGCTGGTTCTCCACATTCATTTCCTCCCGAAACATCAAATTCTGCAAAACTGGCTCTGTGTACCTAGCAAAATATCAATTTCAAACAGTTGGTCATCTTCTTCCATGTTCTCCATCTGTAGATATGTCCCATTCCCCATATTTGAGAAATCTCACATTTTCTTGAAATTTGTTGGTTGCAGCATCTGCTCCTTATCCCAATTTAAAAGTTTCTCTATTGCCATCAATCTCGCTATCTCTATTAATTTCTTTTGCCTTTCTAGATAAATGTCTTTACTTCTAAAAATCGCCGAATTTATAGCTACCCTTCATACAACTGAAGCTATTATTTCTCAATTTCTACTTTGATCAGCAAATCTAGCTCTCTCTATCCATCAAATTCTCAGTTAGCAGAAAATAGTTATTTCAAGTAATTTGCAGGTTCGCCACATTCAATTCCTCCATAAACTTTAAATTTTGCAATGTTAGCTCTGTGAACCTTGCAAAATATCAATTTCAAACGATTGGTGAACTTCTTGCTTTTCCTCCATCTGCAGATATGTCCCATTCTCCATATTTGTGAAAACTCACATTTTCTTGAAATTTGTTGTTTGCAGCATCTGCTCCTTAGCCACATGTAAAAATTTCTCTATTACCATCAACCTCGCTATCTCTATTAATTTCTTTTGCCAATCTAGTTAGATGTCTTCAGTTCTAAATATAATTCATTTCCAACTACCCCTCATACAACTGAAGCTATTATTTCGCAATTTCTACCATGAATAGCAAATCTAGTTCTATCTATCCATCAAAATCTCAGGTAGCAGAAATTAGTTGGTTTCAACTGATTTGCGGGTTAATCTCCATCTGCAGATATGTCCCTTGCCCCATATTTGTGAAATCTCACATTTTCTTGAAATTTGTGGCTCACAGCATCTGCTCCTTATGCAAATATAAAAGTTTCTTCATTTCCATCAACCTCGCTATCTCTATTAATTTCTTTTGCCTATCTAGTTAAATGTCTTTAGTTCTAAAAATCTCCTCATTTGCAAATAGATCTCATTCAACCGGAGCTATTATTTTCCGATTTCTACCTTTATCAGCAAATCTAGTTCTCTCTATCCATCAAATTCTCAGTTAGCAGAAAATAGTTAGTCTCAACTATTTTGCAGGTTCTCCACATTCAATTCCTCCATAAACTTCAAATTCTGCAATGCTGGCTCTGTGTGCTCAGCAAAATATCAATTTCAAATGATTGGTCAACTTCTTGCATTTTCTCCATCTGCAGATATGTCCCATTCCCCATATTTGAGAAATCTCACATTTTCTTGAAATTTGTTGGTTGCAGCATCTGCTCCTTATCCAAATTTAAAAGTTTCTCTATTGCCATCAATCTCGCTATCTCTATTAATTTCTTTTGCCTTTCTAGATAAATGTCTTTACTTCTAAAAATCGCCGAATTTATAGCTACCCTTCATACAACTGAAGCTATTATTTCTCAATTTCTACTTTGATCAGCAAATCTAGCTCTCTCTATCCATCAAATTCTCAGTTAGCAGAAAATAGTTATTTCAAGTAATTTGCAGGTTCGCCACATTCAATTCCTCCATAAACTTTAAATTTTGCAATGTTAGCTCTGTGAACCTTGCAAAATATCAATTTCAAACGATTGGTGAACTTCTTGCTTTTCCTCCATCTGCAGATATGTCCCATTCTCCATATTTGTGAAAACTCACATTTTCTTGAAATTTGTTGTTTGCAGCATCTGCTCCTTAGCCACATGTAAAAATTTCTCTATTACCATCAACCTCGCTATCTCTATTAATTTCTTTTGCCAATCTAGTTAGATGTCTTCAGTTCTAAATATAATTCATTTCCAACTACCCCTCATACAACTGAAGCTATTATTTCGCAATTTCTACCATGAATAGCAAATCTAGTTCTATCTATCCATCAAAATCTCAGGTAGCAGAAATTAGTTGGTTTCAACTGATTTGCGGGTTAATCTCCATCTGCAGATATGTCCCTTGCCCCATATTTGTGAAATCTCACATTTTCTTGAAATTTGTGGCTCACAGCATCTGCTCCTTATGCAAATATAAAAGTTTCTTCATTTCCATCAACCTCGCTATCTCTATTAATTTCTTTTGCCTATCTAGTTAAATGTCTTTAGTTCTAAAAATCTCCTCATTTGCAAATAGATCTCATTCAACCGGAGCTATTATTTTCCGATTTCTACCTTTATCAGCAAATCTAGTTCTCTCTATCCATCAAATTCTCAGTTAGCAGAAAATAGTTAGTCTCAACTATTTTGCAGGTTCTCCACATTCAATTCCTCCATAAACTTCAAATTCTGCAATGCTGGCTCTGTGTGCTCAGCAAAATATCAATTTCAAATGATTGGTCAACTTCTTGCATTTTCTCCATCTGCAGATATGTCCCTTGCCCCATATTTGTGAAATCTCACATTTTCTTGAAATTTGTGGCTCACAGCATCTGCTCCTTATGCAAATATAAAAGTTTCTTCATTTCCATCAACCTCGCTATCTCTATTAATTTCTTTTGCCTATCTAGTTAAATGTCTTTAGTTCTAAAAATCTCCTCATTTGCAAATAGATCTCATTCAACCGGAGCTATTATTTTCCGATTTCTACCTTTATCAGCAAATCTAGTTCTCTCTATCCATCAAATTCTCAGTTAGCAGAAAATAGTTAGTCTCAACTTTTTGCTGGTTCTCCACATTCATTTCCTCCCGAAACATCAAATTCTGCAAAACTGGCTCTGTGTACCTAGCAAAATATCAATTTCAAACAGTTGGTCATCTTCTTCCATGTTCTCCATCTGTAGATATGTCCCATTCCCCATATTTGAGAAATCTCACATTTTCTTGAAATTTGTTGGTTGCAGCATCTGCTCCTTATCCAAATTTAAAAGTTTCTCTATTGCCATCAATCTCGCTATCTCTATTAATTTCTTTTGCCTTTCTAGATAAATGTCTTTACTTCTAAAAATCGCCGAATTTATAGCTACCCTTCATACAACTGAAGCTATTATTTCTCAATTTCTACTTTGATCAGCAAATCTAGCTCTCTCTATCCATCAAATTCTCAGTTAGCAGAAAATAGTTATTTCAAGTAATTTGCAGGTTCGCCACATTCAATTCCTCCATAAACTTTAAATTTTGCAATGTTAGCTCTGTGAACCTTGCAAAATATCAATTTCAAACGATTGGTGAACTTCTTGCTTTTCCTCCATCTGCAGATATGTCCCATTCTCCATATTTGTGAAAACTCACATTTTCTTGAAATTTGTTGTTTGCAGCATCTGCTCCTTAGCCACATGTAAAAATTTCTCTATTACCATCAACCTCGCTATCTCTATTAATTTCTTTTGCCAATCTAGTTAGATGTCTTCAGTTCTAAATATAATTCATTTCCAACTACCCCTCATACAACTGAAGCTATTATTTCGCAATTTCTACCATGAATAGCAAATCTAGTTCTATCTATCCATCAAAATCTCAGGTAGCAGAAATTAGTTGGTTTCAACTGATTTGCGGGTTAATCTCCATCTGCAGATATGTCCCTTGCCCCATATTTGTGAAATCTCACATTTTCTTGAAATTTGTGGCTCACAGCATCTGCTCCTTATGCAAATATAAAAGTTTCTTCATTTCCATCAACCTCGCTATCTCTATTAATTTCTTTTGCCTATCTAGTTAAATGTCTTTAGTTCTAAAAATCTCCTCATTTGCAAATAGATCTCATTCAACCGGAGCTATTATTTTCCGATTTCTACCTTTATCAGCAAATCTAGTTCTCTCTATCCATCAAATTCTCAGTTAGCAGAAAATAGTTAGTCTCAACTATTTTGCAGGTTCTCCACATTCAATTCCTCCATAAACTTCAAATTCTGCAATGCTGGCTCTGTGTGCTCAGCAAAATATCAATTTCAAATGATTGGTCAACTTCTTGCATTTTCTCCATCTGCAGATATGTCGCTTGCCCCATATTTGTGAAATCTCACATTTTCTTGAAATTTGTGGCTCACAGCATCTGCTCCTTATGCAAATATAAAAGTTTCTTCATTTCCATCAACCTCGCTATCTCTATTAATTTCTTTTGCCTTTCTAGATAAATGTCTTTACTTCTAAAAATCGCCGAATTTATAGCTACCCTTCGTACAACTGAAGCTATTATTTCTCAATTTCTACTTTGATCAGCAAATCTAGCTCTCTCTATCCATCAAATTCTCAGTTAGCAGAAAATAGTTATTTCAAGTAATTTGCAGCTTCGCCACATTCAATTCCTCCATAAACTTTAAATTTTGCTATGTTAGCTCTGTGAACCTTGCAAAATATCAATTTCAAACGATTGGTGACCTTCTTGCTTTTCCTCCATCTGCAGATATGTCCCATTCTCCATATTTGTGAAAACTCACATTTTCTTGAAATTTGTTGTTTGCAGCATCTGCTCCTAAGCCACATGTTAAAATTTCTCTATTACCATCAACCTCGCTATCTCTATTAATTTCTTTTGCCAATCTAGTTAGATGTCTTCAGTTCTAAATATAATTCATTTCCAACTACCCCTCATACAACTGAAGCTATTATTTCGCAATTTCTACCATGAATAGCAAATCTTGTTCTATCTATCCATCAAAATCTCAGGTAGCAGAAATTAGTTGGTTTCAACTGATTTGCGGGTTAATCTCCATCTGCAGATATGTCCCTTGCCCCATATTTGTGAAATCTCACATTTTCTTGAAATTTGTGGCTCACAGCATCTGCTCCTTATGCAAATATAAAAGTTTCTTCATTTCCATCAACCTCGCTATCTCTATTAATTTCTTTTGCCTATCTAGTTAAATGTCTTTAGTTCTAAAAATCTCCTCATTTGCAAATAGATCTCATTCAACCGGAGCTATTATTTTCCGATTTCTACCTTTATCAGCAAATCTAGTTCTCTCTATCCATCAAATTCTCAGTTAGCAGAAAATAGTTAGTCTCAACTATTTTGCTGGTTCTCCACATTCAATTCCTCCATAAACTTCAAATTCTGCAATGCTGGCTCTGTGTGCTCAGCAAAATATCAATTTCAAATGATTGGTCAACTTCTTGCATTTTCTCCATCTGTAGATATGTCCCATTCCCCATATTTGAGAAATCTCACATTTTCTTGAAATTTGTTGGTTGCAGCATCTGCTCCTTATCCAAATTTAAAAGTTTCTCTATTGCCATCAATCTCGCTATCTCTATTAATTTCTTTTGCCTTTCTAGATAAATGTCTTTACTTCTAAAAATCGCCGAATTTATAGCTACCCTTCATACAACTGAAGCTATTATTTCTCAATTTCTACTTTGATCAGCAAATCTAGCTCTCTCTATCCATCAAATTCTCAGTTAGCAGAAAATAGTTATTTCAAGTAATTTGCAGCTTCGCCACATTCAATTCCTCCATAAACTTTAAATTTTGCAATGTTAGCTCTGTGAACCTTGCAAAATATCAATTTCAAACGATTGGTGACCTTCTTGCTTTTCCTCCATCTGCAGATATGTCCCATTCTCCATATTTGTGAAAACTCACATTTTCTTGAAATTTGTTGTTTGCAGCATCTGCTCCTTAGCCACATGTAAAAATTTCTCTATTACCATCAACCTCGCTATCTCTATTAATTTCTTTTGCCAATCTAGTTAGATGTCTTCAGTTCTAAATATAATTCATTTCCAACTACCCCTCATACAACTGAAGCTATTATTTCGCAATTTCTACCATGAATAGCAAATCTAGTTCTATCTATCCATCAAAATCTCAGGTAGCAGAAATTAGTTGGTTTCAACTGATTTGCGGGTTAATCTCCATCTGCAGATATGTCCCTTGCCCCATATTTGTGAAATCTCACATTTTCTTGAAATTTGTGGCTCACAGCATCTGCTCCTTATGCAAATATAAAAGTTTCTTCATTTCCATCAACCTCGCTATCTCTATTAATTTCTTTTGCCTATCTAGTTAAATGTCTTTAGTTCTAAAAATCTCCTCATTTGCAAATAGATCTCATTCAACCGGAGCTATTATTTTCCGATTTCTACCTTTATCAGCAAATCTAGTTCTCTCTATCCATCAAATTCTCAGTTAGCAGAAAATAGTTAGTCTCAACTATTTTGCAGGTTCTCCACATTCAATTCCTCCATAAACTTCAAATTCTGCAATGCTGGCTCTGTGTGCTCAGCAAAATATCAATTTCAAATGATTGGTCAACTTCTTGCATTTTCTCCATCTGCAGATATGTCCCTTGCCCCATATTTGTGAAATCTCACATTTTCTTGAAATTTGTGGCTCACAGCATCTGCTCCTTATGCAAATATAAAAGTTTCTCTATTGCCATCAACCTCGCTATCTCTATTAATTTCTTTTGCCTTTCTAGATAAATGTCTTTACTTCTAAAAATCGCCGAATTTATAGCTACCCTTCATACAACTGAAGCTATTATTTCTCAATTTCTACTTTGATCAGCAAATCTAGCTCTCTCTATCCATCAAATTCTCAGTTAGCAGAAAATAGTTATTTCAAGTAATTTGCAGCTTCGCCACATTCAATTCCTCCATAAACTTTAAATTTTGCAATGTTAGCTCTGTGAACCTTGCAAAATATCAATTTCAAACGATTGGTGAACTTCTTGCTTTTCCTCCATCTGCAGATATGTCCCATTCTCCATATTTGTGAAAACTCACATTTTCTTGAAATTTGTTGTTTGCAGCATCTGCTCCTAAGCCACATGTAAAAATTTCTCTATTACCATCAACCTCGCTATCTCTATTAATTTCTTTTGCCAATCTAGTTAGATGTCTTCAGTTCTAAATATAATTCATTTCCAACTACCCCTCATACAACTGAAGCTATTATTTCGCAATTTCTACCATGAATAGCAAATCTAGTTCTATCTATCCATCAAAATCTCAGGTAGCAGAAATTAGTTGGTTTCAACTGATTTGCGGGTTAATCTCCATCTGCAGATATGTCCCTTGCCCCATATTTGTGAAATCTCACATTTTCTTGAAATTTGTGGCTCACAGCATCTGCTCCTTATGCAAATATAAAAGTTTCTTCATTTCCATCAACCTCGCTATCTCTATTAATTTCTTTTGCCTATCTAGTTAAATGTCTTTAGTTCTAAAAATCTCCTCATTTGCAAATAGATCTCATTCAACCGGAGCTATTATTTTCCGATTCTACCTTTATCAGCAAATCTAGTTCTCTCTATCCATCAAATTCTCAGTTAGCAGAAAATAGTTAGTCTCAACTATTTTGCAGGTTCTCCACATTCAATTCCTCCATAAACTTCAAATTCTGCAATGCTGGCTCTGTGTGCTCAGCAAAATATCAATTTCAAATGATTGGTCAACTTCTTGCATTTTCTCCATCTGCAGATATGTCCCATTCCCCATATTTGTGAAATCTCACATTTTCTTGAAATTTGTGGCTCACAGCATCTGCTCCTTATGCAAATATAAAAGTTTCTTCATTTCCATCAACCTCGCTATCTCTATTAATTTCTTTTGCCTTTCTAGATAAATGTCTTTACTTCTAAAAATCGCCGAATTTATAGCTACCCTTCATACAACTGAAGCTATTATTTCTCAATTTCTACTTTGATCAGCAAATCTAGCTCTCTCTATCCATCAAATTCTCAGTTAGCAGAAAATAGTTATTTCAAGTAATTTGCAGCTTCGCCACATTCAATTCCTCCATAAACTTTAAATTTTGCTATGTTAGCTCTGTGAACCTTGCAAAATATCAATTTCAAACGATTGGTGACCTTCTTGCTTTTCCTCCATCTGCAGATATGTCCCATTCTCCATATTTGTGAAAACTCACATTTTCTTGAAATTTGTTGTTTGCAGCATCTGCTCCTAAGCCACATGTTAAAATTTCTCTATTACCATCAACCTCGCTATCTCTATTAATTTCTTTTGCCAATCTAGTTAGATGTCTTCAGTTCTAAATATAATTCATTTCCAACTACCCCTCATACAACTGAAGCTATTATTTCGCAATTTCTACCATGAATAGCAAATCTTGTTCTATCTATCCATCAAAATCTCAGGTAGCAGAAATTACTTGGTTTCAACTGATTTGCGGGTTAATCTCCATCTGCAGATATGTCCCTTGCCCCATATTTGTGAAATCTCACATTTTCTTGAAATTTGTGGCTCACAGCATCTGCTCCTTATGCAAATATAAAAGTTTCTTCATTTCCATCAACCTCGCTATCTCTATTAATTTCTTTTGCCTATCTAGTTAAATGTCTTTAGTTCTAAAAATCTCCTCATTTGCAAATAGATCTCATTCAACCGGAGCTATTATTTTCCGATTTCTACCTTTATCAGCAAATCTAGTTCTCTCTATCCATCAAATTCTCAGTTAGCAGAAAATAGTTAGTCTCAACTATTTTGCAGGTTCTCCACATTCAATTCCTCCATAAACTTCAAATTCTGCAATGCTGGCTCTGTGTGCTCAGCAAAATATCAATTTCAAATGATTGGTCAACTTCTTGCATTTTCTCCATCTGCAGATATGTCCCATTCCCCATATTTGTGAAATCTCACATTTTCTTGAAATTTGTGGCTCACAGCATCTGCTCCTCATCCCAGTTTAAAAATTTCTCTATTGCCATCAATCTCGCTATCTCTATTAATTTCTTTTGCCTTTCTAGATAAATGTCTTTACTTCTAAAAATCGCCGAATTTATAGCTACCCTTCATTCAACTGAAGCTATTATTTCTCAATTTCTACTTTGATAAGCAAATCTAGCTCTCTCTATCCAACAAATTCTCAGTTAGCAGAAAATAGTTATTTCAAGTAATTTGCAGGTTCGCCACATTCAATTCCTCCATAAACTTTAAATTTTGCAATGTTAGCTCTGTGAACCTTTCAAAATATCAATTTCAAACGATTGGTGAACTTCTTGCTTTTCCTCCATCTGCAGATATGTCCCAATCTCCATATTTGTGAAAACTCACATTTTCTTGAAATTTGTTGTTTGCAGCATCTGCTCCTTAGCCACATGTAAAAATTTCTCTATTGCCATCAACCTCGCTATCTCTATTAATTTCTTTTGCCAATCTAGTTAGATGTCTTCAGTTCTAAAAATAATTCATTTCCAACTACCCCTCTTACAACTGAAGCTATTATTTCGCAATTTCTACCATGAATAGCAAATCTAGTTCTATCTACCCATCAAAATCTCAGGTAGCAGAAATTAGTTAGTTTCAACTAATTTGCGGGTTAATCTCCATCTGCAGATTTGTCCCATTCCCCATATTTGTGAAATCTCACATTTTCTGGATATTTGTTGCTTGCAGCATCTGTTCCTTATCCAAATGTACAAGTTTCTGCATTTCCATCAACCTCGCTATCTGAATTCATTTATTTTGCCTATCTAGATAAACGTCTTTAGTTCTGAAAATCCCATAATTTATAGCTACCCCTGATTCAACTGAAGCTATTATTTCCCGATTTCAACCATGATCAGCAAATCATAGTCTCTCTATCCATCAAATTCTCAATTAGCAGAAATTAGTTAGTTTCAACTTTTTGCTGGTTCTCCACATTCATTTCCTCCCGAAACATCAAATTCTGCAAAGCTGGCTCTGTGTACTGAGCAAAATATCAATTTCAAACAGTTGGTCATCTTCTTCCATGTTCTCCATCTGTAGATATTTCCCATTCCCCATATTTGAGAAATCTCACATTTTCTTGAAATTTGCTGGTTGCAGCATCTGCTCCTTATCCAAATTTAAAAGTTTCTCTATTGCCATCAATCTCGCTATCTCTATTAATTTCTTTTGCCTTTCTAGATAAATGTCTTTAGTTCTAAAAATCGCCGAATTTATAGCTACCCTTCATACAACTGAAGCTATTATTTCTCAATTTCTACTTTGATCAGCAAATCTAGCTCTCTCTATCCAACAAATTTTCAGTTAGCAGAAAATAGTTATTTCAAGTAATTTGCAGGTTCTCCACATTCAATTCCTCCATAAACTTTAAATTTTGCAATGTTAGCTCTGTGAACCTTTCAAAATATCAATTTCAAACGATTGGTGAACTTCTTGCTTTTTCTCCATCTGCAGATATGTCCCATTCTCCATATTTGTGAAAACTCACATTTTCTTGAAATTTGTTGTTTGCAGCATCTGCTCCTTAGCCACATGTAAAAATTTCTCTATTGCCATCAACCTCGCTATCTCTATTAATTTCTTTTGCCAATCTAGTTAGATGTCTTCAGTTCTAAAAATAATTCATTTCCAACTACCCCTCTTACAACTGAAGCTATTATTTCGCAATTTCTACCATGAATAGCAAATCTAGTTCTATCTACCCATCAAAATCTCAGGTAGCAGAAATTAGTTAGTTTCAACTAATTTGCGGGTTAATCTCCATCTGCAGATTTGTCCCATTCCCCATATTTGTGAAATCTCACATTTTCTGGAAATTTGTTGCTTGCAGCATCTGTTCCTTATCCAAATGTACAAGTTTCTGCATTTCCATCAACCTCGCTATCTGAATTCATTTATTTTGCCTATCTAGATAAACGTCTTTAGTTCTGAAAATCCCATAATTTATAGCTACCCCTGATTCAACTGAAGCTATTATTTTCCGATTTCAACCATGATCAGCAAATCATTTTCTCTCTATCCATCAAATTCTCAATTAGCAGAAATTAGTTAGTTTCAACTTTTTGCTGGTTCTCCACATTCATTTCCTCCCGAAACATCAAATTCTGCAAAACTGGCTCTTGTACCACTGCAAAATATCAATTTCAAATGATTGGTCAACTTCTTCCAAGTTCTCCATCTGTAGATATTTCCCATTCCCCATATTTGAGAAATCTCACATTTTCTTGAAATTTGCTGCTTGCAGCATCTGCTCCTTATCCAAATGTAAATGTTTCTCTATTGCCATCAACCTCCCTATCTCCAATAATTTCTTTTGCCGATCTAGTTAGATGTCTTCAGTTCTAAAAATAATTCATTTCCAGCAACCCCTCATACAACTGAAGCTATTATTTCTCAATTTCTACCTTGAATAGCAAATCTAGTTCTCTCTATCCATCAAATTCTCAGTTAGCAGAAATTAGTTAGTTTCAACTTATTTCCGGGTTCTCCACATTCAATTCATCCCGTAACATCAAATTCTGCAAAGCTGGCTCTGTGTACCTAGCAAAATATCAATTTCAAACAGTTGGTCATCTTCTTCCATGTTCTCCATCTGTAGATATGTCCCATTCCCCATATTTGTGAAATCTCACATTTTCTTGAAATTTGTGGCTCACAGCATCTGCTCCTTATGCAAATATAAAAGTTTCTTCATTTCCATCAACCTCGCTATCTCTATTAATTTCTTTTGCCTATCTAGTTAAATGTCTTTAGTTCTAAAAATCTCCTCATTTGCAAATAGATCTCATTCAACCGGAGCTATTATTTTCCGATTTCTACCTTTATCAGCAAATGTAGTTCTCTCTATTCATCAAATTCTAATTTAGCAGAAAATAGTTAGTCTCAACTTTTTGCTGGTTCTCCACATTCATTTCCTCCCAAAGCATCAAATTCTGCAAAACTGGCTCTGTGTAGCTAGCAAAATATCAATTTCAAACAGTTGGTCATCTTCTTCCATGTTCTCCATCTGTAGATATGTCCCATTCCCCATATTTGAGAAATCTCACATTTCTTGAAATTTGTTGGTTGCAGCATCTGCTCCTTATCCAAATTTAAAAGTTTCTCTATTGCCATCAATCTCGCTATCTCTATTAATTTCTTTTGCCTTTCTAGATAAATGTCTTTACTTCTAAAAATCGCCGAATTTATAGCTACCCTTCATACAACTGAAGCTATTATTTCTCAATTTCTACTTTGATCAGCAAATCTAGATCTCTCTATCCATCAAATTCTCAGTTAGCAGAAAATAGTTATTTCAAGTAATTTGCAGGTTCGCCACCTTCAATTCCTCCATAAACTTTAAATTTTGCAATGTTAGCTCTGTGAACCTTGCAAAATATCAATTTCAAACGATTGGTGAACTTCTTGCTTTTCCTCCATCTGCAGATATGTCCCATTCTCCATATTTGTGAAAACTCACATTTTCTTGAAATTTGTTGTTTGCAGCATCTGCTCCTTAGCCACATGTAAAAATTTCTCTATTACCATCAACCTCGCTATCTCTATTAATTTCTTTTGCCAATCTAGTTAGATGTCTTCAGTTCTAAAAATAATTCATTTCCAACTACCCCTCATACAACTGAAGCTATTATTTCGCAATTTCTACCATGAATAGCAAATCTAGTTCTATCTATCCATCAAAATCTCAGGTAGCAGAAATTAGTTGGTTTCAACTGATTTGCGGGTTAATCTCCATCTGCAGATATGTCCCTTGCCCCATTATTGTGAAATCTCACATTTTCTTGAAATTTGTGGCTCACAGCATCTGCTCCTTATGCAAATATAAAAGTTTCTTCATTTCCATCAACCTCGCTATCTCTATTAATTTCTTTTGCCTATCTAGTTAAATGTCTTTAGTTCTAAAAATCTCCTCATTTGCAAATAGATCTCATTCAACCGGAGCTATTATTTTCCGATTTCTACCTTTATCAGCAAATCTAGTTCTCTCTATCCATCAAATTCTCAGTTAGCAGAAAATAGTTAGTCTCAACTATTTTGCAGGTTCTCCACATTCAATTCCTCCATAAACTTCAAATTCTGCAATGCTGGCTCTGTGTGCTCAGCAAAATATCAATTTCAAATGATTGGTCAACTTGTTGCAATTTCTCCATCTGCAGATATGTCCCATTCCCCATATTTGAGAAATCTCACATTTTCTTGAAATTTGTTGGTTGCAGCATCTGCTCCTTATCCACATTTAAAAGTTTCTCTATTGCCATCAGTCTCGCTATCTCTATTAATTTCTTTTGCCTTTCTAGTTAAATGTCTTTAGTTCTAAAAATCTCCTCATTTGCAAATAGATCTCATTCAACCGGAGCTATTATTTTCCGATCTCTACCTTTATCAGCATATCTAGTTCTCTCTATCCATCAAATTCTCAGTTAGCAGAAAATAGTTAGTCTCAACTATTTTGCAGGTTCTCCACATTCATTTCCTCCCGAAACATCAAATTCTGCAAAACTGGCTCTGTGTACCTAGCAAAATATCAATTTCAAACAGTTGGTCATCTTCTTCCATGTTCTCCATCTGTAGATATGTCCCATTCCCCATATTTGAGAAATCTCACATTTTCTTGAAATTTGTTGGTTGCAGCATCTGCTCCTTATCCAAATTTAAAAGTTTCTCTATTGCCATCAATCTCGCTATCTCTATTAATTTCTTTTGCCTTTCTAGATAAATGTCTTTACATCTAAAAATCGCCGAATTTATAGCTACCCTTCATACATCTGAAGCTATTATTTCTCAATTTCTACTTGGATCAGCAAATCTAGCTCTCTCTATCCATCAAATTCTCAGTTAGCAGAAAATAGTTATTTCAAGTAATTTGCAGGTTCTCCACATTCAATTCCTCCATAAACTTTAAATTTTGCTATGTAAGCTCTGTGAACCTTGCAAAATATCAATTTCAAAGATTGGTGAACTTCTTGCTTTTCCTCCATCTGCAGATATGTGCATTCTCCATATTTGTGAAAACTCACATTTTCTTGAAATTTGTTGTTTGCAGCATCTGCTCCTTAGCCACATGTAAAAATTTCTCTATTACCATCAACCTCGCTATCTCTATTAATTTCTTTTGCCAATCTAGTTAGATGTCTTCAGTTCTAAAAATAATTCATTTCCAACTACCCCTCATACAACTGAAGCTATTATTTCGCAATTTCTACCATGAATAGCAAATCTAGTTCTATCGATCCATCAAAATCTCAGGTAGCAGAAATTAGTTGGTTTCAACTGATTTGCGGGTTAATCTCCATCTGCAGATATGTCCCTTGCCCCATATTTGTGAAATCTCACATTTTCTTGAAATTTGTGGCTCACAGCATCTGCTCCTTATGCAAATATAAAAGTTTCTTCATTTCCATCAACCTCGCTATCTCTATTAATTTCTTTTGCCTATCTAGTTAAATGTCTTTAGTTCTAAAAATCTCCTCATTTGCAAATAGATCTCATTCAACCGGAGCTATTATTTTCCGATTTCTACCTTTATCAGTTCTCTCTATCCATCAAATTCTCAGTTAGCAGAAAATAGTTAGTCTCAACTATTTTGCAGGTTCTCCACATTCAATTCCTCCATAAACTTCAAATTCTGCAATGCTGGCTCTGTGTGCTCAGCAAAATATCAATTTCAAATGATTGGTCAACTTCTTGCATTTTCTCCATCTGCAGATATGTCCCTTGCCCCATATTTGTGAAATCTCACATTTTCTTGAAATTTGTGGCTCACAGCATCTGCTCCTTATGCAAATATAAAAGTTTCTTCATTTCCATCAACCTCGCTATCTCTATTAATTTCTTTTGCCTATCTAGTTAAATGTCTTTAGTTCTAAAAATCTCCTCATTTGCAAATAGATCTCATTCAACCGGAGCTATTATTTTCCGATGTCTACCTTTATCAGCAAATCTAGTTCTCTCTATCCATCAAATTCTCAGTTAGCAGAAAATAGTTAGTCTCAACTTTTTGCTGGTTCTCCACATTCATTTCCTCGCGAAACATCAAATTCTGCAAAACTGGCTCTGTGTACCTAGCAAAATATCAATTTCAAACAGTTGGTCATCTTCTTCCATGTTCTCCATCTGTAGATATGTCCCATTCCCCATATTTGAGAAATCTCACATTTTCTTGAAATTTGTTGGTTGCAGCATCTGCTCCTTATCCAAATTTAAAAGTTTCTCTATTGCCATCAATCTCGCTATCTCTATTAATTTCTTTTGCCTTTCTAGATAAATGTCTTTACTTCTAAAAATCGCCGAATTTATAGCTACCCTTCATACAACTGAAGCTATTATTGCTCAATTTCTACTTTGATCAGCAAATCTAGCTCTCTCTATCTATCAAAATCTCAGTTAGCAGAAAATAGTTATTTCAAGTAATTTGCAGGTTCTCCACATTCAATTCCTCCATAAACTTTAAATTTTGCTATGTTAGCTCTGTGAACCTTGCAAAATATCAATTTCAAACGATTGGTGAACTTCTTGCTTTTCCTCCATCTGCAGATATGTCCCATTCTCCATATTTGTGAAAACTCACATTTTCTTGAAATTTGTTGTTTGCAGCATCTGCTCCTTAGCCACATGTTAAAATTTCTCTATTACCATCAACCTCGCTATCTCTATTAATTTCTTTTGCCAATCTAGTTAGATATCTTCAGTTCTAAAAATAATTCATTTCCAACTACCCCTCATGCAACTGAAGCTATTATTTTGCAATTTCTACCATGAATAGCAAATCTAGTTCTATCTATCCATCAAAATCTCAGGTAGCAGAAATTAGTTGGTTTCAACTAATTTGCGGGTTAATCTCCATCTGCAGATATGTCCCTTGCCCCATATTTGTGAAATCTCACATTTTCTTGAAATTTGTGGCTCACAGCATCTGCTCCTTATGCAAATATAAAAGTTTCTTCATTTCCATCAACCTCGCTATCTCTATTAATTTCTTTTGCCTATCTAGTTAAATGTCTTTAGTTCTAAAAATCTCCTCATTTGCAAATAGATCTCATTCAACCGGAGCTATTATTTTCCGATTTCCACCTTTATCAGCAAATCTAGTTCTCTCTATCCATCAAATTCTCAGTTAGCAGAAAATAGTTAGTCTCAACTTTTTGCTGGTTCTCCACATTCATTTCCTCCCGAAACATCAAATTCTGCAAAACTGGCTCTGTGTACCTAGCAAAATATCAATTTCAAACAGTTGGTCATCTTCTTCCATGTTCTCCATCTGTAGATATGTCCCATTCCCCATATTTGAGAAATCTCACATTTTCTTGAAATTTGTTGGTTGCAGCATCTGCTCCTTATCCATATTTAAAAGTTTCTCTATTGCCATCAATCTCGCTATCTCTATTAATTTCTTTTGCCTTTCTAGATAAATGTCTTTACTTCTAAAAATCGCCGAATTTATAGCTACCCTTCATACAACTGAAGCTATTATTTCTCAATTTCTACTTTGATCAGCAAATCTAGCTCTCTCTATCCATCAAATTCTCAGTTAGCAGAAAATAGTTATTTCAAGTAATTTGCAGGTTCGCCACATTCAATTCCTCCATAAACTTTAAATTTTGCTATGTTAGCTCTGTGAACCTTGCAAAATATCAATTTCAAACGATTGGTGAACTTCTTGCTTTTCCTCCATCTGCAGATATGTCCCATTCTCCATATTTGTGAAAACTCACATTTTCTTGAAATTTGTTGTTTGCAGCATCTGCTCCTTAGCCACATGTAAAAATTTCTCTATTACCATCAACCTCGCTATCTCTATTAATTTCTTTTGCCAATCTAGTTAGATGTCTTCAGTTCTAAAAATAATTCATTTCCAACTACCCCTCATACAACTGAAGCTATTATTTCGCAATTTCTACCATGAATAGCAAATCTAGTTCTATCTATCCATCAAAATCTCAGGTAGCAGAAATTAGATGGTTTCAACTGATTTGCGGGTTAATCTCGATCTGCAGATATGTCCCTTGCCCCATATTTGTGAAATCTCACATTTTCTTGAAATTTGTGGCTCACAGCATCTGCTCCTTATGCAAATATAAAAGTTTCTTCATTTCCATCAACCTCGCTATCTCTATTAATTTCTTTTGCCTATCTAGTTAAATGTCTTTAGTTCTAAAAATCTCCTCATTTGCAAATAGATCTCATTCAACCGGAGCTATTATTTTCCGATTTTTACCTTTATCAGTTCTCTCTATCCATCAAATTCTCAGTTAGCAGAAAATAGTTAGTCTCAACTATTTTGCAGGTTCTCCACATTCAATTCCTCCATAAACTTCAAATTCTGCAATGCTGGCTCTGTGTGCTCAGCAAAATATCAATTTCAAATGATTGGTCAACTTCTTGCATTTTCTCCATCTGCAGATATGTCCCTTGCCCCATATTTGTGAAATCTCACATTTTCTTGAAATTTGTGGCTCACAGCATCTGCTCCTCATGCAAATATAAAAGTTTCTTCATTTCCATCAACCTCGCTATCTCTATTAATTTCTTTTGCCTATCTAGTTAAATGTCTTTAGTTCTAAAAATCTCCTCATTTGCAAATAGATCTCATTCAACCGGAGCTATTATTTTCCGATTTCTACCTTTATCAGCAAATCTAGTTCTCTCTATCCATCAAATTCTCAGTTAGCAGAAAATAGTTAGTCTCAACTTTTTGCTGGTTCTCCACATTCATTTCCTCCCGAAACATCAAATTCTGCAAAACTGGCTCTGTGTACCTAGCAAAATATCAATTTCAAACAGTTGGTCATCTTCTTCCATGTTCTCCATCTGTAGATATGTCCCATTCCCCATATTTGAGAAATCTCACATTTTCTTGAAATTTGTTGGTTGCAGCATCTGCTCCGTTTCCCAATTTAAAAGTTTCTCTATTGCCAACAATCTCGCTATCTCTATTAATTTCTTTTGCCTTTCTAGATAAATGTCTTTACTTTTAAAAATCGCCGAATTTATAGCTACCCTTCATACAACTGAAGCTATTATTTCTCAATTTCTACTTTGATCAGCAAATCTAGCTCTCTCTATCCATCAAATTCTCAGTTAGCAGAAAATAGTTAGTCTCAACTATTTTGCAGGTTCTCCACATTCAATTCCTCCATAAACTTCAAATTCTGCAAAGCTGGCTCTGTGTGCTCAGCAAAATATCAATTTCAAACGATTGGTCAACTTCTTGCATTTTCTCCGTCTGCAGATATGTCCCATTCCCCATATTTGAGAATTTTCACATTTTCTTGAAATTTGTTGGTTGCAGCATCTGCTCCTTATCCAAATTTAAATGTTTCTCTATTGCCATCAATCTCGCTATCTCTATTAATTTCTTTTGCCTTTCTAGATAAATGTCTTTACTTCTAAAAATCGCCGAATTTATAGCTACCCTTCATACTTCTGAAGCTATTATTTCTCAATTTCTACTTTGATCAGCAAATCTAGCTCTCTCTATCCATCAAATTCTCAGTTAGCAGAAAATAGTTATTTCAAGTAATTTGCAGGTTCGCCACATTCAATTCCTCCATAAACTTTAAATTTTGCTATGTTAGCTCTGTGAACCTTGCAAAATATCAATTTCAAACGATTGGTGAACTTCTTGCTTTTCCTCCATCTGCAGATATGTCCCATTCTCCATATTTGTGAAAACTCACATTTTCTTGAAATTTGTTGTTTGCAGCATCTGCTCCTTAGCCACATGTAAAAATTTCTCTATTACCATCAACCTCGCTATCTCTATTAATTTCTTTTGCCAATCTAGTTACATGTCTTCAGTTCTAAATATAATTCATTTCCAACTACCCCTCATACAACTGAAGCTATTATTTCGCAATTTCTACCATGAATAGCAAATCTAGTTCTATCTATCCATCAAAATCTCAGGTAGCAGAAATTAGTTGGTTTCAACTGATTTGCGGGTTAATCTCCATCTGCAGATATGTCTCTTGCCCCATATTTGTGAAATCTCACATTTTCTTGAAATTTGTGGCTCACAGCATCTGCTCCTTATGCAAATATAAAAGTTTCTTCATTTCCATCAACCTCGCTATCTCTATTAATTTCTTTTGCCTATCTAGTTAAATGTCTTTAGTTCTAAAAATCTCCTCATTTGCAAATAGATCTCATTCAACCGGAGCTATTATTTTCCGATTTCTACCTTTATCAGCAAATCTAGTTCTCTCGATCCATCAAATTCTCAGTTAGCAAAAAATAGTTAGTCTCAACTATTTTGCAGGTTCTCCACATTCAATTCCTCCATAAACTTCAAATTCTGCAATGCTGGCTCTGTGTGCTCAGCAAAATATCAATTTCAAATGATTGGTCAACTTCTTGCATTTTCTCCATCTGCAGATATGTCCCTTGCCCCATATTTGTGAAATCTCACATTTTCTTGAAATTTGTGGCTCACAGCATCTGCTCCTTATGCAAATATAAAAGTTTCTTCATTTCCATCAACCTCGCTCTCTCTATTAATTTCTTTTGCCTATCTAGTTAAATGTCTTTAGTTCTAAAAATCTCCTCATTTGCAAATAGATCTCATTCAACCGGAGCTATTATTTTCCGATTTCTACCTTTATCAGCAAATCTAGTTCTCTCCATCCATCAAATTCTCAGTTAGCAGAAAATAGTTAGTCTCAACTTTTTGCTGGTTCTCCACATTCATTTCCTCCCGAAACATCAAATTCTGCAAAACTGGCTCTGTGTGCTCAGCAAAATATCAATTTCAAACAGTTGGTCATCTTCTTCCATGTTCTCCATCTGTAGATATGTCCCATTCCCCATATTTGAGAAATCTCACATTTTCTTGAAATTTGTTGGTTGCAGCATCTGCTCCTTATCCAAATTTAAAAGTTTCTCTATTGCCATCAATCTCGCTATCTCTATTAATTTCTTTTGCCTTTCTAGATAAATGTCTTTACTTCTAAAAATCGCCGAATTTATAGCTACCCTTCATACAACTGAAGCTATTATTTCTCAATTTCTACTTTGATCAGCAAATCTAGCTCTCTCTATCCATCAAATTCTCAGTTAGCAGAAAATAGTTATTTCAAGTAATTTGCAGGTTCGCCACATTCAATTCCTCCATAAACTTTAAATTTTGCAATGTTAGCTCTGTGAACCTTGCAAAATATCAATTTCAAACGATTGGTGAACTTCTTGCTTTTCCTCCATCTGCAGATATGTCCCATTCTCCATATTTGTGAAAACTCACATTTTCTTGAAATTTGTTGTTTGCAGCATCTGCTCCTTAGCCACATGTAAAAATTTCTCTATTACCATCAACCTCGCTATCTCTATTAATTTCTTTTGCCAATCTAGTTAGATGTCTTCAGTTCTAAAAATAATTCATTTCCAACTACCCCTTCATACAACTGAAGCTATTATTTCACAATTTCTACCATGAATAGCAAATCTAGTTCTATCTATCCATCAAAATCTCAGGTAGCAGAAATTAGTTGGTTTCAACTGATTTGCGGGTTAATCTCCATCTGCAGATATGTCCCTTGCCCCATATTTGTGAAATCTCACATTTTCTTGAAATTTGTGGCTCACAGCATCTGCTCCTTATGCAAATATAAAAGTTTCTTCATTTCCATCAACCTCGCTATCTCTATTAATTTCTTTTGCCTATCTAGTTAAATGTCTTTAGTTCTAAAAATCTCCTCATTTGCAAATAGATCTCATTCAACCGGAGCTATTATTTTCCGATTTCTACCTTTATCAGCAAATCTAGTTCTCTCGATCCATCAAATTCTCAGTTAGCAGAAAATAGTTAGTCTCAACTATTTTGCAGGTTCTCCACATTCAATTCCTCCATAAACTTCAAATTCTGCAATGCTGGCTCTGTGTGCTCAGCAAAATATCAATTTCAAATGATTGGTCAACTTCTTGCATTTTCTCCATCTGCAGATATGTCCCTTGCCCCATATTTGTGAAATCTCACATTTTCTTGAAATTTGTGGCTCACAGCATCTGCTCCTTATGCAAATATAAAAGTTTCTTCATTTCCATCAACCTCGCTATCTCTATTAATTTCTTTTGCCTATCTAGTTAAATGTCTTTAGTTCTAAAAATCTCCTCATTTGCAAATAGATCTCATTCAACCGGAGCTATTATTTTCCGATTTCTACCTTTATCAGCAAATCTAGTTCTCTCTATCCATCAAATTCTCAGTTAGCAGAAAATAGTTAGTCTCAACTTTTTGCAGGTTCTCCACATTCATTTCCTCCCGAAACATCAAATTCTGCAAAACTGGCTCTGTGTGCTCAGCAAAATATCAATTTCAAACAGTTGGTCATCTTCTTCCATGTTCTCCATCTGTAGATATGTCCCATTCCCCATATTTGAGAAATCTCACATTTTCTTGAAATTTGTTGGTTGCAGCATCTGCTCCTTATCCAAATTTAAAAGTTTCTCTATTGCCATCAATCTCGCTATCTCTATTAATTTCTTTTGCCTTTCTAGATAAATGTCTTTACTTCTAAAAATCGCCGAATTTATAGCTACCCTTCATACAACTGAAGCTATTATTTCTCAATTTCTACTTTGATCAGCAAATCTAGCTCTCTCTATCCATCAAATTCTCAGTTAGCAGAAAATAGTTATTTCAAGTAATTTGCAGGTTCGCCACATTCAATTCCTCCATAAACTTTAAATTTTGCTATGTTAGCTCTGTGAACCTTGCAAAATATCAATTTCAAACGATTGGTGAACTTCTTGCTTTTCCTCCATCTGCAGATATGTCCCATTCTCCATATTTGTGAAAACTCACATTTTCTTGAAATTTGTTGTTTGCAGCATCTGCTCCTTAGCCACATGTAAAAATTTCTCTATTACCATCAACCTCGCTATCTCTATTAATTTCTTTTGCCAATCTAGTTAGATGTCTTCAGTTCTAAATATAATTCATTTCCAACTACCCCTCATACAACTGAAGCTATTATTTCGCAATTTCTACCATGAATAGCAAATCTAGTTCTATCTATCCATCAAAATCTCAGGTAGCAGAAATTAGTTGGTTTCAACTGATTTGCGGGTTAATCTCCATCTGCAGATATGTCCCTTGCCCCATATTTGTGAAATCTCACATTTTCTTGAAATTTGTGGCTCACAGCATCTGCTCCTTATGCAAATATAAAAGTTTCTTCATTTCCATCAACCTCGCTATCTCTATTAATTTCTTTTGCCTATCTAGTTAAATGTCTTTAGTTCTAAAAATCTCCTCATTTGCAAATAGATCTCATTCAACCGGAGCTATTATTTTCCGATTTCTACCTTTATCAGCAAATCTAGTTCTCTCGATCCATCAAATTCTCAGTTAGCAGAAAATAGTTAGTCTCAACTATTTTGCAGGTTCTCCACATTCAATTCCTCCATAAACTTCAAATTCTGCAATGCTGGCTCTGTGTGCTCAGCAAAATATCAATTTCAAATGATTGGTCAACTTCTTGCATTTTCTCCATCTGCAGATATGTCCCTTGCCCCATATTTGTGAAATCTCACATTTTCTTGAAATTTGTGGCTCACAGCATCTGCTCCTTATGCAAATATAAAAGTTTCTTCATTTCCATCAACCTCGCTATCTCTATTAATTTCTTTTGCCTATCTAGTTAAATGTCTTTAGTTCTAAAAATCTCCTCATTTGCAAATAGATCTCATTCAACCGGAGCTATTATTTTCCGATTTCTACCTTTATCAGCAAATCTAGTTCTCTCTATCCATCAAATTCTCAGTTAGCAGAAAATAGTTAGTCTCAACTTTTTGCTGGTTCTCCACATTCATTTCCTCCCGAAACATCAAATTCTGCAAAACTGGCTCTGTGTACCTAGCAAAATATCAATTTCAAACAGTTGGTCATCTTCTTCCATGTTCTCCATCTGTAGATATGTCCCATTCCCCATATTTGAGAAATCTCACATTTTCTTGAAATTTGTTGGTTGCAGCATCTGCTCCTTATCCAAATTTAAAAGTTTCTCTATTGCCATCAATCTCGCTATCTCTATTAATTTCTTTTGCCTTTCTAGATAAATGTCTTTACTTCTAAAAATCGCCGAATTTATAGCTACCCTTCATACAACTGAAGCTATTATTTCTCAATTTCTACTTTGATCAGCAAATCTAGCTCTCTCTATCCATCAAATTCTCAGTTAGCAGAAAATAGTTATTTCAAGTAATTTGCAGGTTCGCCACATTCAATTCCTCCATAAACTTTAAATTTTGCAATGTTAGCTCTGTGAACCTTGCAAAATATCAATTTCAAACGATTGGTGAACTTCTTGCTTTTCCTCCATCTGCAGATATGTCCCATTCTCCATATTTGTGAAAACTCACATTTTCTTGAAATTTGTTGTTTGCAGCATCTGCTCCTTAGCCACATGTAAAAATTTCTCTATTACCATCAACCTCGCTATCTCTATTAATTTCTTTTGCCAATCTAGTTAGATGTCTTCAGTTCTAAAAATAATTCATTTCCAACTACCCCTCATACAACTGAAGCTATTATTTCGCAATTTCTACCATGAATAGCAAATCTAGTTCTATCTATCCATCAAAATCTCAGGTAGCAGAAATTAGTTGGTTTCAACTGATTTGCGGGTTAATCTCCATCTGCAGATATGTCCCTTGCCCCATATTTGTGAAATCTCACATTTTCTTGAAATTTGTGGCTCACAGCATCTGCTCCTTATGCAAATATAAAAGTTTCTTCATTTCCATCAACCTCGCTATCTCTATTAATTTCTTTTGCCTATCTAGTTAAATGTCTTTAGTTCTAAAAATCTCCTCATTTGCAAATAGATCTCATTCAACCGGAGCTATTATTTTCCGATTTCTACCTTTATCAGCAAATCTAGTTCTCTCTATCCATCAAATTCTCAGTTAGCAGAAAATAGTTAGTCTCAACTATTTTGCAGGTTCTCCACATTCAATTCCTCCATAAACTTCAAATTCTACAAAGCTGGCTCTGTGTGCTCAGCAAAATATCAATTTCAAATGATTGGTCAACTTCTTGCATTTTCTCCATCTGCAGATATGTCCCATTCCCCATATTTGAGAAATCTCACATTTTCTTGAAATTTGTTGGTTGCAGCATCTGCTCCTTATCCAAATTTAAATGTTTCTCTATTGCCATCAATCTCGCTATCTCTATTAATTTCTTTTGCCTTTCTAGATAAACGTCTTACTTCTAAAAATCGCCGAATTTATAGCTACCCTTCATACAACTGAAGCTATTATTTCTCAATTTCTACTTTGATCAGCAAATCTAGCTCTCTCTATCCATCAAATTCTCAGTTAGCAGAAAATAATTATTTCAAGTAATTTGCAGGGTCGCCACATTCAATTCCTCCATAAACTTTAAATTTTGCTATGTTTGCTCTGTGAACTTTGCAAAATATCAATTTGAAACGATTAGTGAACTTCTTGCTTTTCCTCCATCTGCAGATATGTCCCATTCTCCATATTTGTGAAAACTCACATTTTCTTGAAATTTGTTGTTTGCAGCATCTGCTCCTTAGCCACATGTAAAAATTTCTCTGTTACCATCAACCTCGCTATCTCTATTAATTTCTTTTGCCATTCTAGTTAGATGTCTTCAGTTCTAAATATAATGCATTTCCAACTGCCCCTCATGCAACTGAAGCTATTATTTCGCAATTTCTAACATGAATAGCAAATCTAGTTCTATCTATCCATCAAAATCTCAGGTAGCAGAAATTAGTTGGTTTCAACTGATTTGCGGGTTAATATCCATCTGCAGATATGTCCCTTGCCCCATATTTGTGAAATCTCACATTTTCTTGAAATTTGTGGCTCACAGCATCTGCTCCTTATGCAAATATAAAAGTTTCTTCATTTCCATCAACCTCGCTATCTCTATTAATTTCTTTTGCCTATCTAGTTAAATGTCTTTAGTTCTAAAAATCTCCTCATTTGCAAATAGATCTCATTCAACCGGAGCTATTATTTTCCGATTTGTACCTTTATCAGCAAATCTAGTTCTCTCTATCCATCAAATTCTCAGTTAGCAGAAAATAGTTAGTCTCAACTATTTTGCAGGTTCTCCACATTCAATTCCTCCATAAACTTCAAATTCTGCAATGCTGGCTCTGTGTGATCAGCAAAATATCAATTTCAAATGATTGGTCAACTTCTTGCATTTTCTCCATCTGCAGATATGTCCCTTGCCCCATATTTGTGAAATCTCACATTTTCTTGAAATTTGTGGCTCACAGCATCTGCTCCTTATGCAAATATAAAAGTTTCTTCATTTCCATCAACCTCGCTATCTCTATTAATTTCTTTTGCCTATCTAGTTAAATGTCTTTAGTTCTAAAAATCTCCTCATTTGCAAATAGATCTCATTCAACCGGAGCTATTATTTTCCGATTTCTACCTTTATCAGCAAATCTAGTTCTCTCTATCCATCAAATTCTCAGTTAGCAGAAAATAGTTAGTCTCAACTATTTTGCAGGTTCTCCACATTCAATTCCTCCATAAACTTCAAATTCTGCAATGCTGGCTCTGTGTGCTCAGCAAAATATCAATTTCAAATGATTGGTCAACTTCTTGCATTTTCTCCATCTGTAGATATGTCCCTTGCCCCATATTTGTGAAATCTCACATTTTCTTGAAATTTGTGGCTCACAGCATCTGCTCCTTATGCAAATATAAAAGTTTCTTCATTTCCATCAACCTCGCTATCTCTATTAATTTCTTTTGCCTATCTAGTTACATGTCTTTAGTTCTAAAAATCTCCTCATTTGCAAATAGATCTCATTCAACCGGAGCTATTATTTTCCGATTTCTACCTTTATCAGCAAATCTAGTTCTCTCTATCCATCAAATTCTCAGTTAGCAGAAAATAGTTAGTCTCAACTATTTTGCAGGTTCTCCACATTCAATTCCTCCATAAACTTCAAATTCTACAAAGCTGGCTCTGTGTGCTCAGCAAAATATCAATTTCAAATGATTGGTCAACTTCTTGCATTTTCTCCATCTGCAGATATGTCCCATTCCCCATATTTGAGAAATCTCACATTTTCTTGAAATTTGTTGGTTGCAGCATCTTCTCCTTTTCCCAATTTAAAAGTTTCTCTATTGCCATCAATCTCGCTATCTCTATTAATTTCTTTTGCCTTTCTAGATAAACGTCTTTACTTCTAAAAATCGCCGAATTTATAGCTACCCTTCATACAACTGAAGCTATTATTTCTCAATTTCTACTTTGATCAGCAAATCTAGCTCTCTCTATCCACCAAATTCTCAGTTAGCAGAAAATAATTATTTCAAGTAATTTGCAGGGTCGCCACATTCAATTCCTCCATAAACTTTAAATTTTGCTATGTTTGCTCTGTGAACTTTGCAAAATATCAATTTGAAACGATTAGTGAACTTCTTGCTTTTCCTCCATCTGCAGATATGTCCCATTCTCCATATTTGTGAAAACTCACATTTTCTTGAAATTTGTTGTTTGCAGCATCTGCTCCTTAGCCACATGTAAAAATTTCTCTATTACCATCAACCTCGCTATCTCTATTAATTTCTTTTGCCAATCTAGTTAGATGTCTTCAGTTCTAAATATAATGCATTTCCAACTGACCCTCATGCAACTGAAGCTATTATTTCGCAATTTCTAACATGAATAGCAAATCTAGTTCTATCTATCCATCAAAATCTCAGGTAGCAGAAATTAGTTGGTTTCAACTGATTTGCGGGTTAATATCCATCTGCAGATATGTCCCTTGCCCCATATTTGTGAAATCTCACATTTTCTTGAAATTTGTGGCTCACAGCATCTGCTCCTTATGCAAATATAAAAGTTTCTTCATTTCCATCAACCTCGCTATCTCTATTAATTTCTTTTGCCTATCTAGTTAAATGTCTTTAGTTCTAAAAATCTCCTCATTTGCAAATAGATCTCATTCAACCGGAGCTATTATTTTCCGATTTCTACCTTTATCAGTTCTCTCTATCCATCAAATTCTCAGTTAGCAGAAAATAGTTAGTCTCAACTATTTTGCAGTTTCTCCACATTCAATTCCTCCATAAACTTCAAATTCTGCAATGCTGGCTCTGTGTGCTCAGCAAAATATCAACTTCAAATGATTGGTCAACTTCTTGCATTTTCTCCATCTGCCGATATGTCGCTTGCCCCATATTTGTGAAATCTCACATTTTCTTGAAATTTGTGGCTCACAGCATCTGCTCCTTATGCAAATATCAAAGTTTCTTCATTTCCATCAACCTCGCTATCTCTATTAATTTCTTTTGCCTATCTAGTTAAATGTCTTTAGTTCTAAAAATCTCCTCATTTGCAAATAGATCTCATTCAACCAGAGCTATTATTTTCCGATTTCTACCTTTATCAGCAAATCTAGTTCTCTCTATCCATCAAATTCTCAGTTAGCAGAAAATAGTTAGTCTCAACTTTATGCTGGTTCTCCACATTCATTTCCTCCCGAAACATCAAATTCTGCAAAACTGGCTCTGAGTACCTAGCAAAATATCAATTTCAAACAGTTGGTCATCTTCTTCCATGTTCTCCATCTGTAGATATGTCCCATTCCCCATATTTGAGAAATCTCACATTTTCTTGAAATTTGTTGGTTGCAGCATCTGCTCCTTATCCAAATTTAAAAGTTTCTCTATTGCCATCAATCTCGCTATCGCTATTAATTTCTTTTGCCTTTCTAGATAAATGTCTTTAGTTCTAAAAATTGCCGAATTTATAGCTACCCTTCATACAACTGAAGCTATTATTTCTCAATTTCTACTTTGATCAGCAAATCTAGCTCTCTCTATCCATCAAATTCTCAGTTAGCAGAAAATAGTTATTTCAAGTAATTTGCAGGTTCGCCACATTCAATTCCTCCATAAACTTTAAATTTTCCAATGTTAGCTCTGTGAACCTTGCAAAATATCAATTTCAAACGATTGGTGAACTTCTTGCTTTTCCTCCATCTGCAGATATGTCCCATTCTCCATATTTGTGAAAACTCACATTTTCTTGAAATTTGTTGTTTGCAGCATCTGCTCCTTAGCCACATGTAAAAATTTCTCTATTACCATCAACCTCGCTATCTCTATTAATTTCTTTTGCCAATCTAGTTAGATGTCTTCACTTCTAAAAATAATTCATTTCCAACTACCCCTCATACAACTGAAGCTATTATTTCGCAATTTCTACCATGAATAGCAAATCTAGTTCTATCTATCCATCAAAATCTCAGGTAGCAGAAATTAGTTGGTTTCAACTGATTTGCGGGTTAATCTCCATCTGCAGATATGTCCCTTGCCCCATATTTGTGAATTCTCACATTTTCTTGAAATTTGTGGCTCACAGCATCTGCTCCTTATGCAAATATAAAAGTTTCTTCATTTCCATCAACCTCGCTATCTCTATTAATTTCTTTTGCCTATCTAGTTAAATGTCTTTAGTTCTAAAAATCTCCTCATTTGCAAAAAGATCTCATTCAACCAGAGCTATTATTTTCCGATTTCTACCTTTATCAGCAAATCTAGTTCTCTCTATCCATCAAATTCTCAGTGAGCAGAAAATAGTTAGTCTCATCTTTTTGCTGGTTCTCCACATTCATTTCCTCCCGAAACATCAAATTCTGCAAAACTGGTTCTGTGTACCTAGCAAAATATCAATTTCAAACAGTTAGTCATCTTCTTCCATGTTCTCCATCTGTAGATATGTCCCATTCCCCATATTTGAGAAATCTCACATTTTCTTGAAATTTGTTGGTTGCAGCATCTGCTCCTTATCCAAATTTAAATGTTTCTCTATTGCCATCAATCTCGCTATCTCTATTAATTTCTTTTGCCTTTCTAGATAAATGTCTTTACTTCTAAAAATCGCCGAATTTATAGCTACCCTTCATACAACTGAAGCTATTATTTCTCAATTTCTACTTTGATCAGCAAATCTAGCTCTCTCTATCCATCGAATTCTCAGTTAGCACAAAATAGTTATTTCAAGTAATTTGCAGGTTCGCCACATTCAATTCCTCCATAAACTTTAAATTTTGCTCTGTTAGCTCTGTGAACCTTGCAAAATATCAATTTCAAAGATTGGTGAACTTCATGCTTTTCCTCCATCTGCAGATATGGCCCATTCTCCATATTTGTGAAAACTCACATTTTCTTGAAATTTGTTGTTTGCAGCATCTGCTCCTAAGCCACATGTTAAAATTTCTCTATTAGCATCAACCTCGCTATCTCTATTAATTTCTTTTGCCAATCTAGTTAGATATCTTCAGTTCTAAATATAATTCATTTCCAACTACCCCTCATACAACTGAAGCTATTATTTCACAATTTCTACCATGAATAGCAAATCTAGTTCTATCTATCCATCAAAATCTCAGGTAGCAGAAATTAGTTGGTTTCAACTGATTTGCGGGTTAATCTCCATCTGCAGATATGTCCCTTGCCCCATATTTGTGAAATCTCACATTTTCTTGAAATTTGTGGCTCACAGCATCTGCTCCTTATGCAAATATAAAAGTTACTTCATTTCCATCAACCTCGCTATCTCTATTAATTTCTTTTGCCTATCTAGTTACATGTCTTTAGTTCTAAAAATCTCCTCATTTGCAAATAGATCTCATTCAACCGGAGCTATTATTTTCCGATTTCTACCTTTATCAGCAAATCTAGTTCTCTCTATCCATCAAATTCTCAGTTAGCAGAAAATAGTTAGTCTCAACTATTTTGCAGGTTCTCCACATTCAATTCCTCCATAAACTTCAAATTCTACAAAGCTGGCTCTGTGTGCTCAGCAAAATATCAATTTCAAATGATTGCTCAACTTCTTGCATTTTCTCCATCTGCAGATATGTCCCATTCCCCATATTTGAGAAATCTCACATTTTCTTGAAATTTGTTGGTTGCAGCATCTGCTCCTTATCCAAATTTAAAAGTTTCTCTATTGCCATCAATCTCGCTATCTCTATTAATTTCTTTTGCCTTTCTAGATAAATGTCTTTACTTCTAAAAATCGCCGAATTTATGGCTACCCTTCATACAACTGAAGCTATTATTTCTCAATTTCTACTTTGATCAGCAAATCTAACTCTCTCTATCTATCAAATTCTCAGTTAGCAGAAAATAGTCATTTCAAGTAATTTGCAGATTCGCCACATTCATTTCCTCCCGAAACATCAAATTCTGCAAAACTGGCTCTGTGTACCTAGCAAAATATCAATTACAAACAGTTGGTCATCTTCTTCCATGTTCTCCATTTGTAGATATGTCCCATTCCCCATATTTGAGAAATCTCACATTTTCTTGAAATTTGTTGGTTGCAGCATCTGCTCCTTATCCAAATTTAAAAGTTTCTCTATTGCCATCAATCTCGCTATCTCTATTAATTTCTTTTGCATTTCTAGATTTATGTCTTTAGTTCTGAAACGCGCCGAATTTATAGCTACCCTTCATACAACTGAAGCTATTATTTCTCAATTTCTACTTTGATCAGCAAATCTAGCTCTCTCTATCTATCAAATTCTCAGTTAGCAGAAAATAGTTACTTCAAGTAATTTGCAGGTTCTCCACATTCAATTCCTCCATAAACTTTAAATTTTGCAATGTTAGCTCTGTGAACCTTGCAAAATATCAATTTCAAACGATTGGTGAACTTCTTGCTTTTCCTCCATCTGCAGATATGTCCCATTCTCCATATTTGTGAAAACTCACATTTTCTTGAAATTTGTTGTTTGTAGCATCTGCTCCTTAGCCACATGTAAAAATTTCTCCATTACCATCAACCTCGCTATCTCTATTAATTTCTTTTGCCAATCTAGTTAGATATCTTATGTTCTAAAAATAATTCATTTCCAACTACCCCTCATACAACTGAAGCTATTATTTCGCAATTTCTACCTTGAATAGCAAATCTAGTTCTATCTATCCATCAAAATCTCAGGTAGCAGAAATTAGTAGGTTTCAACTAATTTGTGGGTTAATCTCCATCTGCAGATATGTCCCTTGCCCCATGTTTGTGAAATCTCACATTTTCTTGAAATTTGTGGCTCACAGCATCTGCTCCTTATGCAAATATAAAAGTTTCTTCATTTCCATCAACCTCGCTATCTCTATTAATTTCTTTTGCCTATCTAGTTAAATGTCTTTTGTTCTAAAAATCTCCTCATTTGCAAAAAGATCTCATTCAACCAGAGCTATTATTTTCCGATTTCTACCTTTATCAGCAAATCTAGTTCTATCTATCCATCAAATTCTCAGTTAGCAGAAAATAGTTAGTCTCAACTTTTTGCTGGTTCTCCACATTCATTTCCTCCCGAAACATCAAATTCTGCAAAACTGGTTCTGTGTACCTAGCAAAATATCAATTTCAAACAGTTAGTCATCTTCTTCCATGTTCTCCATCTGTAGATATGTCCCATTCCCCATATTTGAGAAATCTCACATTTTCTTGAAATTTGTTGGTTGCAGCATCTGCTCCTTATCCAAATTTAAATGTTTCTCTATTGCCATCAATCTCGCTATCTCTATTAATTTCTTTTGCCTTTCTAGATAAATGTCTTTACTTCTAAAAATCGCCGAATTTATAGCTACCCTTCATACAACTGAAGCTATTATTTCTCAATTTCTACTTTGATCAGCAAATCTAGCTCTCTCTATCCATCGAATTCTCAGTTAGCACAAAATAGTTATTTCAAGTAATTTGCAGGTTCGCCACATTCAATTCCTCCATAAACTTTAAATTTTGCTATGTTAGCTCTGTGAACCTTGCAAAATATCAATTTCAAACGATTGGTGAACTTCATGCTTTTCCTCCATCTGCAGATATGTCCCATTCTCCATATTTGTGAAAACTCACATTTTCTTGAAATTTGTTGTTTGCAGCATCTGCTCCTAAGCCACATGTTAAAATTTCTCTATTAGCATCAACCTCGCTATCTCTATTAATTTCTTTTGCCAATCTAGTTAGATATCTTCAGTTCTAAATATAATTCATTTCCAACTACCCCTCATACAACTGAAGCTATTATTTCACAATTTCTACCATGAATAGCAAATCTAGTTCTATCTATCCATCAAAATCTCAGGTAGCAGAAATTAGTTGGTTTCAACTGATTTGCGGGTTAATCTCCATCTGCAGATATGTCCCTTGCCCCATATTTGTGAAATCTCACATTTTCTTGAAATTTGTGGCTCACAGCATCTGCTCCTTATGCAAATATAAAAGTTTCTTCATTTCCATCAACCTCGCTATCTCTATTAATTTCTTTTGCCTATCTAGTTACATGTCTTTAGTTCTAAAAATCTCCTCATTTGCAAATAGATCTCATTCAACCGGAGCTATTATTTTCCGATTTCTACCTTTATCAGCAAATCTAGTTCTCTCTATCCATCAAATTCTCAGTTAGCAGAAAATAGTTAGTCTCAACTATTTTGCAGGTTCTCCACATTCAATTCCTCCATAAACTTCAAATTCTACAAAGCTGGCTCTGTGTGCTCAGCAAAATATCAATTTCAAATGATTGCTCAACTTCTTGCATTTTCTCCATCTGCAGATATGTCCCATTCCCCATATTTGAGAAATCTCACATTTTCTTGAAATTTGTTGGTTGCAGCATCTGCTCCTTATCCAAATTTAAAAGTTTCTCTATTGCCATCAATCTCGCTATCTCTATTAATTTCTTTTGCCTTTCTAGATAAATGTCTTTACTTCTAAAAATCGCCGAATTTATGCCTACCCTTCATACAACTGAAGCTATTATTTCTCAATTTCTACTTTGATCAGCAAATCTAGCTCTCTCTATCCATCAAATTCTCAGTTAGCAGAAAATAGTCATTTCAAGTAATTTGCAGATTCGCCACATTCATTTCCTCCCGAAACATCAAATTCTGCAAAACTGGCTCTGTGTACCTAGCAAAATATCAATTACAAACAGTTGGTCATCTTCTTCCATGTTCTCCATTTGTAGATATGTCCCATTCCCCATATTTGAGAAATCTCACATTTTCTTGAAATTTGTTGGTTGCAGCATCTGCTCCTTATCCAAATTTAAAAGTTTCTCTATTGCCATCAATCTCGCTATCTCTATTAATTTCTTTTGCATTTCTAGATTTATGTCTTTAGTTCTGAAACGCGCCGAATTTATAGCTACCCTTCATACAACTGAAGCTATTATTTCTCAATTTCTACTTTGATCAGCAAATCTAGCTCTCTCTATCTATCAAATTCTCAGTTAGCAGAAAATAGTTACTTCAAGTAATTTGCAGGTTCTCCACATTCAATTCCTCCATAAACTTTAAATTTTGCAATGTTAGCTCTGTGAACCTTGCAAAATATCAATTTCAAACGATTGGTGAACTTCTTGCTTTTCCTCCATCTGCAGATATGTCCCATTCTCCATATTTGTGAAAACTCACATTTTCTTGAAATTTGTTGTTTGTAGCATCTGCTCCTTAGCCACATGTAAAAATTTCTCCATTACCATCAACCTCGCTATCTCTATTAATTTCTTTTGCCAATCTAGTTAGATATCTTATGTTCTAAAAATAATACATTTCCAACTACCCCTCATACAACTGAAGCTATTATTTCGCAATTTCTACCTTGAATAGCAAATCTAGTTCTATCTATCCATCAAAATCTCAGGTAGCAGAAATTAGTTGGTTTCAACTAATTTGTGGGTTAATCTCCATCTGCAGATATGTCCCTTGCCCCATGTTTGTGAAATCTCACATTTTCTTGAAACTTGTGGCTCACAGCATCTGCTCCTTATGCAAATATAAAAGTTTCTTCATTTCCATCAACCTCGCTATCTCTATTAATTTCTTTTGCCTATCTAGTTTAGTTCTAAAAATCTCCTCATTTGCAAATAGATCTCATTCAACCGGAGCTATTATTTTCCGATTTCTACCTTTATCAGCAAATCTAGTTCTCTCTATCCATCAAATTCTCAGTTAGCAGAAAATTGTTAGTCTCAACTATTTTGCAGGTTCTCCACATTCAATTCCTCCATAAACTTCAAATTCTGCAATGCTGGCTCTGTGTGCTCAGCAAAATATCAATTTCAAATGATTGGTCAACTTCTTGCATTTTCTCCATCTGCAGATATGTCCCTTGCCCCATATTTGTGAAATCTCACATTTTCTTGAAATTTGTGGCTCACAGCATCTGCTCCTTATGCAAATATAAAAGTTTCTTCATTTCCATCAACCTCTCTATCTCGTATTAATTTCTTTTGCCTATCTAGTTAAATGTCTTTAGTTCTAAAAATCTCCTCATTTGCAAATAGATCTCATTCAACCGGAGCTATTATTTTCCGATTTCTACCTTTATCAGCAAATCTAGTTCTCTCTATCCATCAAATTCTCAGTTAGCAGAAAATAGTTAGTCTCAACTTTTTGCTGGTTCTCCACATTCATTTCCTCCCGAAACATCAAATTCTGCAAAACTGGCTCTGTGTACCTAGCAAAATATCAATTTCAAACAGTTGGTCATCTTCTTCCATGTTCTCCATCTGTAGATATGTCCCATTCCCCATATTTGAGAAATCTCACATTTTCTTGAAATTTGTTGGTTGCAGCATCTGCTCCTTATCCAAATTTAAAAGTTTCTCTATTGCCATCTATCTCGCTATCTCTACTAATTTCTTTTGCATTTCTAGATAAATGTCTTTAGTTCTAAAAATCGCCGACTTTATAGCTACCCCTCATACAACTGAAGCTATTATTTCTCAATTTCTACTTTGATCAGCAAATCTAGCTCTCTCTATCCATCAAATTCTCAGTTAGCAGAAAATAGTTATTTCAAGTAATTTGCAGGTTCGCCACATTCAATTCCTCCATAAACTTTAAATTTTGCAATGTTAGCTCTGTGAACCTTGCAAAATATCAATTTCAAACGATTGGTGAACTTCTTGCTTTTCCTCCATCTGCAAATATGTCCCATTCTCCATATTTGTGAAAACTCACATTTTCTTGAAATTTGTTGTTTGCAGCATGTAAAAATTTCTCTATTACCATCAACCTCGCTATCTCTATTAATTTCTTTTGCCAATCTAGTTAGATGTCTTCAGTTCTAAAAATAATTCATTTCCAACTACCCCTCATACAACTGAAGCTATTATTTCGCAATTTCTACCTTGAATAGCAAATCTACTTCTATCTATCCATCAAAATCTCAGGTAGCAGAAATTAGTTAGTTTCAACTAATTTGCGGGTTAATCTCCATCTGCAGATATGTCCCTTGCCCCATATTTGTGAAATCTCACATTTTCTTGAAATTTGTGGCTCACAGCATCTGCTCCTTATGCAAATATAAAAGTTTCTTCATTTCCATCAACCTCGCTATCTCTATTAATTTCTTTTGCCTATCTAGTTAAATGTCTTTAGTTCTAAAAATCTCCTCATTTGCAAATAGATCTCATTCAACCGGAGCTATTATTTTCCGATTTCTACCTTTATCAGCAAATCTAGTTCTCTCTATCCATCAAATTCTCAGTTAGCAGAAAATAGTTAGTCTCAACTTTTTGCTGGTTCTCCACATTCATTTCCTCCCGCAACATCAAATTCTGCAAAACTGGCTCTGTGTACCTAGCAAAATATCAATTTCAAACAGTTGGTCATCTTCTTCCATGTTCTCCATCTGTAGATATGTCCCATTCCCCATATTTGAGAAATCTCACATTTTCTTGAAATTTGTTGGTTGCAGCATCTGCTCCTTATCCAAATTTAAAAGTTTCTCTATTGCCATCATTCTCGCTATCTCTACTAATTTCTTTTGAATTTCTAGATAAATGTCTTTAGTTCTAAAAATCGCCGACTTTAGAGCTACCCCTCATACAACTGAAGCTATTATTTCTCAATTTCTACTTTGATCAGCAAATCTAGCTCTCTCTATCCATCAAATTCTCAGTTAGCAGAAAATAGTTATTTCAAGTAATTTGCAGGTTCTCCACATTCAATTCCTCCATAAACTTTAAATTTTGCATGTTAGCTCTGTGAACCTTGCAAAATATCAATTTCAAACGATTGGTGAACTTCTTGCTTTTCCTCCATCTGCAAATATGTCCCATTCTCCATATTTGTGAAAACTCACATTTTCTTGAAATTTGTTGTTTGCAGCATGTAAAAATTTCTCTATTACCATCAACCTCGCTATCTCTATTAATTTCTTTTGCCAATCTAGTTAGATGTCTTCAGTTCTAAAAATAATTCTTTTCCAACTACCCCTCATACAACTGAAGCTATTATTTCGCAATTTCTACCTTGAATAGCAAATCTACTTCTATCTATCCATCAAAATCTCAGGTAGCAGAAATTAGTTAGTTTCAACTAATTTACGGGTTAATCTTCATCTGCAGATATGTCCCTTGCCCCATATTTGTGAAATCTCACATTTTCTTGAAATTTGTGGCTCACAGCATCTGCTCCTTATGCAAATATAAAAGTTTCTTCATTTCCATCAACCTCGCTATCTCTATTAATTTCTTTTGCCTATCTAGTTAAATGTCTTTAGTTCTAAAAATCTCCTCATTTGCAAATAGATCTCATTCAACCGGAGCTATTATTTTCCGATTTCTACCTTTATCAGCAAATCTAGTTCTCTCTATCCATCAAATTCTCAGTTAGCAGAAAATAGTTAGTCTCAACTTTTTGCTGGTTCTCCACATTCATTTCCTCCCGAAACATCAAATTCTGCAAAACTGGCTCTGTGTACCTAGCAAAATATCAATTTCAAACAGTTGGTCATCTTCTTCCATGTTCTCCATCTGTAGATATGTCCCATTCCCCATATTTGAGAAATCTCACATTTTCTTGAAATTTGTTGGTTGCAGCATCTGCTCCTTATCCAAATTTAAAAGTTTCTCTATTGCCATCTATCTCGCTATCTCTACTAATTTCTTTTGCATTTCTAGATAAATGTCTTTAGTTCTAAAAATCGCCGACTTTATAGCTACCCCTCATACAACTGAAGCTATTATTTCTCAATTTCTACTTTGATCAGCAAATCTAGCTCTCTCTATCCATCAAATTCTCAGTTAGCAGAAAATAGTTATTTCAAGTAATTTGCAGGTTCTCCACATTCAATTCCTCCATAAACTTTAAATTTTGCATGTTAGCTCTGTGAACCTTGCAAAATATCAATTTCAAACGATTGGTGAACTTCTTGCTTATCCTCCATCTGCAAATATGTCCCATTCTCCATATTTGTGAAAACTCACATTTTCTTGAAATTTGTTGTTTGCAGCATGTAAAAATTTCTCTATTACCATCAACCTCGCTATCTCTATTAATTTCTTTTGCCAATCTAGTTAGATGGCTTCAGTTCTAAAAATAATTCTTTTCCAACTACCCCTCATACAACTGAAGCTATTATTTCGCAATTTCTACCTTGAATAGCAAATCTACTTCTATCTATCCATCAAAATCTCAGGTAGCAGAAATTAGTTAGTTTCAACTAATTTACGGGTTAATCTTCATCTGCAGATATGTCCCTTGCCCCATATTTGTGAAATCTCACATTTTCTTGAAATTTGTGGCTCACAGCATCTGCTCCTTATGCAAATATAAAAGTTTCTTCATTTCCATCAACCTCGCTATCTCTATTAATTTCTTTTGCCTATCTAGTTAAATGTCTTTAGTTCTAAAAATCTCCTCATTTGCAAATAGATCTCATTCAACCGGAGCTATTATTTTCCGATTTCTACCTTTATCAGCAAATCTAGTTCTCTCTATCCATCAAATTCTCAGTTAGCAGAAAATAGTTAGTCTCAACTTTTTGCTGGTTCTCCACATTCATTTCC
The DNA here is from genome assembly GCF_017639515.1 of Carcharodon carcharias. NCBI lineage: Eukaryota > Metazoa > Chordata > Chondrichthyes > Lamniformes > Lamnidae > Carcharodon > Carcharodon carcharias. The sequence goes on along the minus strand of NC_054473.1, from coordinate 99,389,390 downwards.
TCCCGAAACATCAAATTCTGCAAAACTGGCTCTGTGTACCTAGCAAAATATCAATTTCAAACAGTTGGTCATCTTCTTCCATGTTCTCCATCTGTAGATATGTCCCATTCCCCATATTTGAGAAATCTCACATTTTCTTGAAATTTGTTGGTTGCAGCATCTGCTCCTTATCCAAATTTAAAAGTTTCTCTATTGCCATCATTCTCGCTATCTCTACTAATTTCTTTTGCATTTCTAGATAAATGTCTTTAGTTCTAAAAATCGCCGACTTTATAGCTACCCCTCATACAACTGAAGCTATTATTTCTCAATTTCTACTTTGATCAGCAAATCTAGCTCTCTCTATCCATCAAATTCTCAGTTAGCAGAAAATAGTTATTTCAAGTAATTTGCAGGTTCTCCACATTCAATTCCTCCATAAACTTTAAATTTTGCATGTTAGCTCTGTGAACCTTGCAAAATATCAATTTCAAACGATTGGTGAACTTCTTGCTTATCCTCCATCTGCAAATATGTCCCATTCTCCATATTTGTGAAAACTCACATTTTCTTGAAATTTGTTGTTTGCAGCATGTAAAAATTTCTCTATTACCATCAACCTCGCTATCTCTATTAATTTCTTTTGCCAATCTAGTTAGATGGCTTCAGTTCTAAAAATAATTCTTTTCCAACTACCCCTCATACAACTGAAGCTATTATTTCGCAATTTCTACCTTGAATAGCAAATCTACTTCTATCTATCCATCAAAATCTCAGGTAGCAGAAATTAGTTAGTTTCAACTAATTTACGGGTTAATCTTCATCTGCAGATATGTCCCTTGCCCCATATTTGTGAAATCTCACATTTTCTTGAAATTTGTGGCTCACAGCATCTGCTCCTTATGCAAATATAAAAGTTTCTTCATTTCCATCAACCTCGCTATCTCTATTAATTTCTTTTGCCTATCTAGTTAAATGTCTTTAGTTCTAAAAATCTCCTCATTTGCAAATAGATCTCATTCAACCGGAGCTATTATTTTCCGATTTCTACCTTTATCAGCAAATCTAGTTCTCTCTATCCATCAAATTCTCAGTTAGCAGAAAATAGTTAGTCTCAACTTTTTGCTGGTTCTCCACATTCATTTCCTCCCGAAACATCAAATTCTGCAAAACTGGCTCTGTGTACCTAGCAAAATATCAATTTCAAACAGTTGGTCATCTTCTTCCATGTTCTCCATCTGTAGATATGTCCCATTCCCCATATTTGAGAAATCTCACATTTTCTTGAAATTTGTTGGTTGCAGCATCTGCTCCTTATCCAAATTTAAAAGTTTCTCTATTGCCATCATTCTCGCTATCTCTACTAATTTCTTTTGAATTTCTAGATAAATGTCTTTAGTTCTAAAAATCGCCGACTTTATAGCTACCCCTCATACAACTGAAGCTATTATTTCTCAATTTCTACTTTGATCAGCAAATCTAGCTCTCTCTATCCATCAAATTCTCAGTTAGCAGAAAATAGTTATTTCAAGTAATTTGCAGGTTCGCCACATTCAATTCCTCCATAAACTTTAAATTTTGCATGTTAGCTCTGTGAACCTTGCAAAATATCAATTTCAAACGATTGGTGAACTTCTTGCTTTTCCTCCATCTGCAAATATGTCCCATTCTCCATATTTGTGAAAACTCACATTTTCTTGAAATTTGTTGTTTGCAGCATGTAAAAATTTCTCTAATACCATCAACCTCGCTATCTCTATTAATTTCTTTTGCCAATCTAGTTAGATGTCTTCAGTTCTAAAAATAATTCTTTTCCAACTACCCCTCATACAACTGAAGCTATTATTTCACAATTTCTACCATGAATAGCAAATCTAGTTCTATCTATCCATCAAAATCTCAGGTAGCAGAAATTAGTTGGTTTCAACTGATTTGCGGGTTAATCTCCATCTGCAGATATGTCCCTTGCCCCATATTTGTGAAATCTCACATTTTCTTGAAATTTGTGGCTCACAGCATCTGCTCCTTATGCAAATATAAAAGTTTCTTCATTTCCATCAACCTCGCTATCTCTATTAATTTCTTTTGCCTATCTAGTTACATGTCTTTAGTTCTAAAAATCTCCTCATTTGCAAATAGATCTCATTCAACCGGAGCTATTATTTTCCGATTTCTACCTTTATCAGCAAATCTAGTTCTCTCTATCCATCAAATTCTCAGTTAGCAGAAAATAGTTAGTCTCAACTATTTTGCAGGTTCTCCACATTCAATTCCTCCATAAACTTCAAATTCTACAAAGCTGGCTCTGTGTGCTCAGCAAAATATCAATTTCAAATGATTGCTCAACTTCTTGCATTTTCTCCATCTGCAGATATGTCCCATTCCCCATATTTGAGAAATCTCACATTTTCTTGAAATTTGTTGGTTGCAGCATCTGCTCCTTATCCAAATTTAAAAGTTTCTCTATTGCCATCAATCTCGCTATCTCTATTAATTTCTTTTGCCTTTCTAGATAAATGTCTTTACTTCTAAAAATCGCCGAATTTATGGCTACCCTTCATACAACTGAAGCTATTATTTCTCAATTTCTACTTTGATCAGCAAATCTAGCTCTCTCTATCCATCAAATTCTCAGTTAGCAGAAAATAGTCATTTCAAGTAATTTGCAGATTCGCCACATTCATTTCCTCCCGAAACATCAAATTCTGCAAAACTGGCTCTGTGTACCTAGCAAAATATCAATTACAAACAGTTGGTCATCTTCTTCCATGTTCTCCATTTGTAGATATGTCCCATTCCCCATATTTGAGAAATCTCACATTTTCTTGAAATTTGTTGGTTGCAGCATCTGCTCCTTATCCAAATTTAAAAGTTTCTCTATTGCCATCAATCTCGCTATCTCTATTAATTTCTTTTGCATTTCTAGATTTATGTCTTTAGTTCTGAAACGCGCCGAATTTATAGCTACCCTTCATACAACTGAAGCTATTATTTCTCAATTTCTACTTTGATCAGCAAATCTAGCTCTCTCTATCTATCAAATTCTCAGTTAGCAGAAAATAGTTACTTCAAGTAATTTGCAGGTTCTCCACATTCAATTCCTCCATAAACTTTAAATTTTGCAATGTTAGCTCTGTGAACCTTGCAAAATATCAATTTCAAACGATTGGTGAACTTCTTGCTTTTCCTCCATCTGCAGATATGTCCCATTCTCCATATTTGTGAAAACTCACATTTTCTTGAAATTTGTTGTTTGTAGCATCTGCTCCTTAGCCACATGTAAAAATTTCTCCCTTACCATCAACCTCGCTATCTCTATTAATTTCTTTTGCCAATCTAGTTAGATATCTTATGTTCTAAAAATAATTCATTTCCAACTACCCCTCATACAACTGAAGCTATTATTTCACAATTTCTACCTTGAATAGCAAATCTAGTTCTATCTATCCATCAAAATCTCAGGTAGCAGAAATTAGTTGGTTTCAACTAATTTGTGGGTTAATCTCCATCTGCAGATATGTCCCTTGCCCCATGTTTGTGAAATCTCACATTTTCTTGAAATTTGTGGCTCACAGCATCTGCTCCTTATGCAAATATAAAAGTTTCTTCATTTCCATCAACCTCGCTATCTCTATTAATTTCTTTTGCCTATCTAGTTTAGTTCTAAAAATCTCCTCATTTGCAAATAGATCTCATTCAACCGGAGCTATTATTTTCCGATTTCTACCTTTATCAGCAAATCTAGTTCTCTCTATCCATCAAATTCTCAGTTAGCAGAAAATTGTTAGTCTCAACTATTTTGCAGGTTCTCCACATTCAATTCCTCCATAAACTTCAAATTCTGCAATGCTGGCTCTGTGTGCTCAGCAAAATATCAATTTCAAATGATTGGTCAACTTCTTGCATTTTCTCCATCTGCAGATATGTCCCTTGCCCCATATTTGTGAAATCTCACATTTTCTTGAAATTTGTGGCTCACAGCATCTGCTCCTTATGCAAATATAAAAGTTTCTTCATTTCCATCAACCTCTCTATCTCGTATTAATTTCTTTTGCCTATCTAGTTAAATGTCTTTAGTTCTAAAAATCTCCTCATTTGCAAATAGATCTCATTCAACCGGAGCTATTATTTTCCGATTTCTACCTTTATCAGCAAATCTAGTTCTCTCTATCCATCAAATTCTCAGTTAGCAGAAAATAGTTAGTCTCAACTTTTTGCTGGTTCTCCACATTCATTTCCTCCCGAAACATCAAATTCTGCAAAACTGGCTCTGTGTACCTAGCAAAATATCAATTTCAAACAGTTGGTCATCTTCTTCCATGTTCTCCATCTGTAGATATGTCCCATTCCCCATATTTGAGAAATCTCACATTTTCTTGAAATTTGTTGGTTGCAGCATCTGCTCCTTATCCAAATTTAAAAGTTTCTCTATTGCCATCATTCTCGCTATCTCTACTAATTTCTTTTGCATTTCTAGATAAATGTCTTTAGTTCTAAAAATCGCCGACTTTATAGCTACCCCTCATACAACTGAAGCTATTATTTCTCAATTTCTACTTTGATCAGCAAATCTAGCTCTCTCTATCCATCAAATTCTCAGTTAGCAGAAAATAGTTATTTCAAGTAATTTGCAGGTTCGCCACATTCAATTCCTCCATAAACTTTAAATTTTGCAATGTTAGCTCTGTGAACCTTGCAAAATATCAATTTCAAACGATTGGTGAACTTCTTGCTTTTCCTCCATCTGCAAATATGTCCCATTCTCCATATTTGTGAAAACTCACATTTTCTTGAAATTTGTTGTTTGCAGCATGTAAAAATTTCTCTATTACCATCAACCTCGCTATCTCTATTAATTTCTTTTGCCAATCTAGTTAGATGTCTTCAGTTCTAAAAATAATTCATTTCCAACTACCCCTCATACAACTGAAGCTATTATTTCGCAATTTCTACCTTGAATAGCAAATCTACTTCTATCTATCCATCAAAATCTCAGGTAGCAGAAATTAGTTAGTTTCAACTAATTTGCGGGTTAATCTTCATCTGCAGATATGTCCCTTGCCCCATATTTGTGAAATCTCACATTTTCTTGAAATTTGTGGCTCACGGCATCTGCTCCTTATGCAAATATAAAAGTTTCTTCATTTCCATCAACCTCGCTATCTCTATTAATTTCTTTTGCCTATCTAGTTAAATGTCTTTAGTTCTAAAAATCTCCTCATTTGCAAATAGATCTCATTCAACCGGAGCTATTATTTTCCGATTTCTACCTTTATCAGCAAATCTAGTTCTCTCTATCCATCAAATTCTCAGTTAGCAGAAAATAGTTAGTCACAACTTTTTGCTGGTTCTCCACATTCATTTCCTCCCGAAACATCAAATTCTGCAAAACTGGCTCTGTGTACCTAGCAAAATATCAATTTCAAACAGTTGGTCATCTTCTTCCATGTTCTCCATCTGTAGATATGTCCCATTCCCCATATTTGAGAAATCTCACATTTTCTTGAAATTTGTTGGTTGCAGCATCTGCTCCTTATCCAAATTTAAAAGTTTCTCTATTGCCATCATTCTCGCTATCTCTACTAATTTCTTTTGAATTTCTAGATAAATGTCTTTAGTTCTAAAAATCGCCGACTTTATAGCTACCCCTCATACAACTGAAGCTATTATTTCTCAATTTCTACTTTGATCAGCAAATCTAGCTCTCTCTATCCATCAAATTCTCAGTTAGCAGAAAATAGTTATTTCAAGTAATTTGCAGGTTCTCCACATTCAATTCCTCCATAAACTTTAAATTTTGCATGTTAGCTCTGTGAACCTTGCAAAATATCAATTTCAAACGATTGGTGAACTTCTTGCTTTTCCTCCATCTGCAAATATGTCCCATTCTCCATATTTGTGAAACTCACATTTTCTTGAAATTTGTTGTTTGCAGCATGTAAAAATTTCTCTAATACCATCAACCTCGCTATCTCTATTAATTTCTTTTGCCAATCTAGTTAGATGTCTTCAGTTCTAAAAATAATTCATTTCCAACTACCCCTCATACAACTGAAGCTATTATTTCGCAATTTCTACCTTGAATAGCAAATCTACTTCTATCTATCCATCAAAATCTCAGGTAGCAGAAATTAGTTAGTTTCAACTAATTTACGGGTTAATCTTCATCTGCAGATATGTCCCTTGCCCCATATTTGTGAAATCTCACATTTTCTTGAAATTTGTGGCTCACAGCATCTGCTCCTTATGCAAATATAAAAGTTTCTTCATTTCCATCAACCTCGCTATCTCTATTAATTTCTTTTGCCTATCTAGTTAAATGTCTTTAGTTCTAAAAATCTCCTCATTTGCAAATAGATCTCATTCAACCGGAGCTATTATTTTCCGATTTCTACCTTTATCAGCAAATCTAGTTCTCTCTATCCATCAAATTCTCAGTTAGCAGAAAATAGTTAGTCTCAACTTTTTGCTGGTTCTCCACATTCATTTCCTCCCGAAACATCAAATTCTGCAAAACTGGCTCTGTGTACCTAGCAAAATATCAATTTCAAACAGTTGGTCATCTTCTTCCATGTTCTCCATCTGTAGATATGTCCCATTCCCCATATTTGAGAAATCTCACATTTTCTTGAAATTTGTTGGTTGCAGCATCTGCTCCTTATCCAAATTTAAAAGTTTCTCTATTGCCATCTATCTCGCTATCTCTACTAATTTCTTTTGCATTTCTAGATAAATGTCTTTAGTTCTAAAAATCGCCGACTTTATAGCTACCCCTCATACAACTGAAGCTATTATTTCTCAATTTCTACTTTGATCAGCAAATCTAGCTCTCTCTATCCATCAAATTCTCAGTTAGCAGAAAATAGTTATTTCAAGTAATTTGCAGGTTCTCCACATTCAATTCCTCCATAAACTTTAAATTTTGCATGTTAGCTCTGTGAACCTTGCAAAATATCAATTTCAAACGATTGGTGAACTTCTTGCTTTTCCTCCATCTGCAAGTTAGATGTCTTCAGTACTAAAAATAATTCATTTCCAACAACACCTCATACAACTGAAGCTATTATTTCTCAATTTCTACCTTGAATAGCAAATCTAGTTCTCTCTATCCATCAAATTCTCAGTTAGCAGAAATTAGTTAGTTTCAACTTATTTCCGGCATTTCTACATTCAATTCCTCCCGTAACATCAAATTCTGCAAAGCTGGCTCTGTGTGCCTAGCAAAATATCAATTTCCAACAGTTGGTCACCTTCTTCCATTTTCTCCATCTGTAGATAAGTCCCATTCCCCATATTTGAGAAATCTCACATTTTCTTGAGATTTGTTGCTTGCAGCCTCTGCTCCTTAGCCAAATGTAAAAACTTCCCTAATACCATCAACCGCGCTATCTCTATTAATTTCTTTCGCCTATCTGGATTAATGTCTTCAGTTAAAAAATAATTCGTTTCCAACTACCCCTCATGCAACTGAAGCTATTATTTTTAATTTCTACCTTGATCAGCTAATCTAGTTCTCTCTATCCATCAAAATCTCAGGTAGAAGAAATTAGTTAGTTTCAACTAATATGCGGTTTCTCCACATTCAATTCCTCCATAAACTTCAAACTTTGCAATGCTAGCTCTGTGTACCTAGCAAAATATCAATTTCAAACGATGTGCCAACTGCTTGCAATGTCTCCACCTGCAGAGATGTCCCATTACCCATATTTGAGAAATCTCACAATTTCCTGAAATTTGTTGCTTGCAACATGTGCTCCTTATGCAAATGTATAAGTTTCTCTTTGGCCATCAACCTCGCAATTTCTATTTATTTCTTTTGCCTGTCTAGATAAATATCTTTAGTTCTCAAATTCTCCTCATTTCCAACTACCTCATTCAAGTGAATCGATTATTTCCTGATTTCTTCCTTTATCAGCAAATCTTGTTATCTCTATCCATCAAATTCTCAGTTAGCAGAAGTTTCAACTATTTTGCTGGTTCTCCACATTCAATTCCTCCATAAACTTCAAATTCTGCAATGCTGGCCCTGTGTGCTCAGCAAAATATCAATTTCAAATGATTGGTCAACTTCTTGCATTTTCTCCATCTGCAGATATGTCCCTTGCCCCATATTTGTGAAATCTCACATTTTCTTGAAATTTGTGGCTCACAGCATCTGCTCCTTATCCAAATATAAAAGTTTCTTCATTTCCAACAACCTCGCTATCTCTATTAATTTCTTTTGCCTATCTAGTTAAATGTCTTTAGTTCTAAAAATCTCCTCATTTGCAAATAGATCTCATTCAACCGGAGCTATTATTTTCCGATTTCTACCTTTATCAGCAAATCTAGTTCTCTCTATCCATCAAATTCTCAGTTAGCAGAAAATAGTTAGTCTCAACTATTTTGCAGGTTCTCCACATTCAATTCCTCCATAAACTTCAAATTCTGCAATGTTGGCTCTGTGCGCTCAGCGAAATATCAATTTCAAATGATTGGTCAACTTCTTGCATTTTCTCCATCTGCAGATTTGTCCCATTCCCCATATTTGTGAAATCTCACATTTTCTGGAAACTTGTTGCTTGCAGCATCTGTTCCTTATCCAAATGTACAAGTTTCTACATTTCCATCAACCTCGCTATCTGAATTCATTTATTTTGCCTATCAAGATAAACGTCTTTAGTTCTGAAAATCCCATAATTTATAGCTACCCCTGATTCAACTGAAGCTATTATTTTCCGATTTCAACCATGATCAGCAAATCATTTTCTTTCTATCCATCAAATTCTCAATTAGCAGAAATTAGTTAGTTTCAACTTTTTGCTGGTTCTCCACATTCATTTCCTCCCAAAACATCAAATTCTGCAAAACTGGCTCTTTGTACCACTGCAAAATATCAATTTCAAACTTCTTCCAAGTTCTCCATCTGTAGATATTTCCCATTCCCCATATTTGAGAAGTCTCACATTTTCTTGAAATTTGCTGCTTGCAGCATCTGCTCCTTAACCAAATGTAAAAGTTTCTCTATTGCCATCAACCTCCCTATCTCCAATAATTTCTTTTGCCGATCTAGTTAGATGTCTTCAGTTCTAAAAATAATTCATTTCCAACAACCCCTCATACAACTGAAGCTATTATTTCTCAATTTCTACCTTGAATAGCAAATCTAGTTCTCTCTATCCATCAAATTCTCAGTTAGCAGAAATTAGTTAGTTTCAACTTATTTCCGGCTTTTCTACGTTCAATTCCTCCCGTAACATCAAATTCCTCAAAGCTGGCTCTGTGTACCTAGCAAAATATCAATTTCCAACAGTTGGTCACCTTCTTCCATGTTCTCCATCTGTAGATAAGTCCCATTCCCCATATTTGAGAAATCTCACATTTTCTTGAAATTTGTTGGTTGCAGCTCCTTATCCAAATTTAAAAGTTTCTCTATTGCCATCAATCTCGCTATCTCTATTAATTTCTTTTGCCTATCTAGATAATTGTCTTTAGTTCTAAAAATCGCCGAATTTATAGCTACCCCTCATTCAACTGAAGCTGTTATTTTCCAATTTCAACTTTGATCAGCAAATTTAGCTCTCTCTATCCATCAAATTCTCAGTTAGCAGAAAATAGTTATTTCAAGTAATTTGCAGGTTCTCCACATTCAATTCCTCCATAAACTTTAAATTCTGCAATGTTAGCTCTGTGAACCTTGCAAAATATCAATTTCAAACGATTGATGAACTTCTTGCTTTTCCTCCATCTGCAGATATGTCCCATTCTCCATATTTGTGAAAACTCACATTTTCGTGAAATTTGTTGTTCGCAGCATCTTCTCCTTAGCCACATGTAAAAATTTCTCTATTTCCATCAACCTCGCTATCTCTATTAATTTCTTTTGCCTATCTAGTTAAATGTCTTTAGTTCTAAAAATCTCCTCATTTGCAAATAGATCTCATTCAACCGGAGCTATTATTTTCCGATTTCTACCTTTATCAGCAAATCTAGTTCTCTCTATCCATCAAATTCTCAGTTAGCAGAAAATAGTTAGTCTCAACTATTTTGCAGGTTCTCCACATTCAATTCTCTCCATAAACTTCAAAATCTGCAATGCTGGCTCTGTGCGCTTAGCGAATTATCAATTTCAAATGATTGGTCAACTTCTTGCATTTTCTACATCTGCAGATTTGTCCCATTCCCCATATTTGTGACATCTCACATTTTCTGGAAATTTGTTGCTTGCAGCATCTGTTCCTTATCCAAATGTACAAGTTTCTGCATTTCCATCAACCTCGCTATCTGAATTCATTTATTTTGTCTAACTAGATAAATGTCTTTAGTTCTAAAAATCTCCTAATTTATAGCTACCCCTCATTCAACTGAAGCTACTTTTTCCTTTTTCTACCTTGATCAGCAAATCTGGTTCTCTTAATCAAATTCTCAGTTAGCTGAAAAGATTGAGTTTCAACTAATCTGCAAGTTCTCCACGTTGAATTCCTGCTTAAGATTCAAATTGTTCACAGCTGGCTTACTGCACCCAGCAAAATATCAATTTCAAGCAATAGGTCAAGTTCTTGCATTTTCTCCATCTGCAGATCTGTCCCATTCCCCATATTTGAGAAATCTCACATTTTCTTGAGATTTGTTGCTTGCAGCCTCTGCTCCTTAGCCAAATGTAAAAACTTCCCTAATACCATCAACCGCGCTATCTCTATTAATTTCTTTCGCCTATCTGGATTAATGTCTTCAGTTATAAAAATAATTCATTTCCAACTACCCCTCATGCAACTGAAGCTATTATTTTTAATTTCTACCTTGATCAGCTAATCTAGTTCTCTCTATCCATCAAAATCTCAGGTAGAAGAAATTAGTTAGTTTCAACTAATATGCGGTTTCTCCACATTCAATTCCTCCATAAACTTCAAACTTTGCAATGCTAGCTCTGTGTACCTAGCAAAATATCAATTTCAAACGATGTGCCAACTGCTTGCAATGTCTCCACCTGCAGAGATGTCCCATTACCCATATTTGAGAAATCTCACATTTTCCTGAAATTTGTTGCTTGCAACATGTGCTCCTTATGCAAATGTACAAGTTTCTCTTTTGCCATCAACCTCGCAATTTCTATTTATTTCTTTTGCCTGTCTAGATAAATGTCTTTAGTTCTAAAATTCTCCTCATTTCCAACTACCTCATTCAAGTGAATCTATTATTTCCTGATTTCTTCCTTTATCAGCAAATCTTGTTATCTCTATCCATCAAATTCTCAGTTAGCAGAAGATAGTTAGTTTCAACTATTTTGCTGGTTCTCCACATTCAATTCCTCCATAAACTTCAAATTCTGCAATGCTGGCTCGGTGTGCTCAGCAAAATATCAATTTCAAATGATTGGTCAACTTCTTGCATTTTCTCCATCTGCAGATATGTCCCTTGCCCCATATTTGTGAAATCTCACATTTTCTTGAAATTTGTGGCTCACAGCATCTGCTCGTTATCCAAATATAAAAGTTACTTCATTTCCAACAACCTCGCTATCTCTATTAATTTCTTTTGCCTATCTAGTTAAATGTCTTTAGTTCTAAAAATCTCCTCATTTGCAAATAGATCTCATTCAACCGGAGCTATTATTTTCCGATTTCTACCTTTATCAGCAAATCTAGTTCTCTCTATCCATCAAATTCTCAGTTAGCAGAAAATAGTTAGTCTCAACTATTTTGCAGGTTCTCCACATTCAATTCTCTCCATAAACTTCAAAATCTGCAATGCTGGCTCTGTGCGCTTAGCGAATTATCAATTTCAAATGATTGGTCAACTTCTTGCATTTTCTACATCTGCAGATTTGTCCCATTCCCCATATTTGTGACATCTCACATTTTCTGGAAATTTGTTGCTTGCAGCATCTGTTCCTTATCCAAATGTACAAGTTTCTGCATTTCCATCAACCTCGCTATCTGAATTCATTTATTTTGTCTAACTAGATAAATGTCTTTAGTTCTAAAAATCTCCTAATTTATAGCTACCCCTCATTCAACTGAAGCTACTTTTTCCTTTTTCTACCTTGATCAGCAAATCTGGTTCTCTTAATCAAATTCTCAGTTAGCTGAAAAGATTGAGTTTCAACTAATCTGCAAGTTCTCCACGTTGAATTCCTGCTTAAGATTCAAATTGTTCACAGCTGGCTTACTGCACCCAGCAAAATATCAATTTCAAGCAATAGGTCAAGTTCTTGCATTTTCTCCATCTGCAGATCTGTCCCATTCCCCATATTTGAGAAATCTCACATTTTCTTGAGATTTGTTGCTTGCAGCCTCTGCTCCTTAGCCAAATGTAAAAACTTCCCTAATACCATCAACCGCGCTATCTCTATTAATTTCTTTCGCCTATCTGGATTAATGTCTTCAGTTATAAAAATAATTCATTTCCAACTACCCCTCATGCAACTGAAGCTATTATTTTTAATTTCTACCTTGATCAGCTAATCTAGTTCTCTCTATCCATCAAAATCTCAGGTAGAAGAAATTAGTTAGTTTCAACTAATATGCGGTTTCTCCACATTCAATTCCTCCATAAACTTCAAACTTTGCAATGCTAGCTCTGTGTACCTAGCAAAATATCAATTTCAAACGATGTGCCAACTGCTTGCAATGTCTCCACCTGCAGAGATGTCCCATTACCCATATTTGAGAAATCTCACATTTTCCTGAAATTTGTTGCTTGCAACATGTGCTCCTTATGCAAATGTACAAGTTTCTCTTTTGCCATCAACCTCGCAATTTCTATTTATTTCTTTTGCCTGTCTAGATAAATGTCTTTAGTTCTAAAATTCTCCTCATTTCCAACTACCTCATTCAAGTGAATCTATTATTTCCTGATTTCTTCCTTTATCAGCAAATCTTGTTATCTCTATCCATCAAATTCTCAGTTAGCAGAAGATAGTTAGTTTCAACTATTTTGCTGGTTCTCCACATTCAATTCCTCCATAAACTTCAAATTCTGCAATGCTGGCTCGGTGTGCTCAGCAAAATATCAATTTCAAATGATTGGTCAACTTCTTGCATTTTCTCCATCTGCAGATATGTCCCTTGCCCCATATTTGTGAAATCTCACATTTTCTTGAAATTTGTGGCTCACAGCATCTGCTCGTTATCCAAATATAAAAGTTACTTCATTTCCAACAACCTCGCTATCTCTATTAATTTCTTTTGCCTATCTAGTTAAATGTCTTTAGTTCTAAAAATCTCCTCATTTGCAAATAGATCTCATTCAACCGGAGCTATTATTTTCCGATTTCTACCTTTATCAGCAAATCTAGTTCTCTCTATCCATCAAATTCTCAGTTAGCAGAAAATAGTTAGTCTCAACTATTTTGCAGGTTCTCCAAATTCAATTCCTCCATAAACTTCAAATTCTGCAATGTTGGCTCAGTGCGCTCAGCGAAATATCAATTTCAAATGATTGGTCAACTTCTTGCATTTTCTCCATCTGCAGATTTGTCCCATTCCCCATATTTGTGAAATCTCACATTTTCTGGAAATTTGTTGTTTGCAGCATCTGTTCCTCATCCAAATGTACAAGTTTCTGCATATCCATCAACCTCGCTATCTGAATTCATTTATTTTGCCTATCTAGATAAACGTCTTTAGTTCTGAAAATCCCATAATTTATAGCTACCCCTGATTCAACTGAAGCTATTATTTTCCGATTTCAACCATGATCAGCAAATCATTTTCTTTCTATCCATCAAATTCTCAATTAGCAGAAATTAGTTAGTTTCAACTTTTTGCTGGTTCTCCACATTCATTTCCTCCCGAAACATCACATTCTGCAAAACCGGCTCTTTGTACCACTGCAAAATATCAATTTCAAACGATTGGTCAACTTCTTCCAAGTTCTCCATCTGTAGATATTTCCCATTCCCCATATTTGAGAAATCTCACATTTTCTTGAAATTTGCTCTTTGCAGCATCTGCTCCTTATCCAAATGTAAAAGATTCTCTATTGCCATCAACCTCCCTATCTCCAATAATTTCTTTTGCCGATCTAGTTAGATGTCTTCAGTTCTAAAAATAATTCATTTCCAACAACCCCTCATACAACTGAAGCTATTATTTCTCAATTTCTACCTTGAATAGCAAATCTAGATCTCTCTATCCATCAAATTCGCAGTTAGCAGAAATTAGTTAGTTTCAACTTATTTCCGGCTTTTCCACATTCAATTCCTCCCGTAACATCAAATTCTGCAAAGCTGGCTCTGTGTACCTAGCAAAATATCATTTTCCAACAGTTGGTCACCTTCTTCCATGTTCTCCATCTGTAGATAAGTCCCATTCCCCATATTTGAGAAATCTCACATTTTCTTGAAATTTGTTGGTTGCAGCATCTGCTCCTTATCCAAATTTAAAAGTTTCTCTATTGCCATCAATCTCGCTATCTCTATGAATTTCTTTTGCCTATCTAGATAAATGTCTTTAGTTCTAAAAATCGCCGAATTTATAGCTACCCCTCATTCAACTGAAGCTATTATTTTCCAATTTCTACTTTGATCAGCAAATCTAGCTCTCTCTATCCATCAAATTCTCAGTTAGCAGAAAATAGTTATTTCAAGTAATTTGCAGGTTCTCCACATTCAATTCCTCCATAAACTTTAAATTCTGCAATGTTAGCTCTGTGAACCTTGCAAAATATCAAGTTCAAACGATTGGTGAACTTCTTGCTTTTCCTCCATCTGCAGATATGTCCCATTCTCCATATTTGTGAAAACTCACATTTTCGTGAAATTTGTTGTTCGCAGCATCTTCTCCTTAGCCACATGTAAAAATTTCTCTATTTCCATCAACCTCGCTATCTCTATTAATTTCTTTTGCCTTTCTGGTTAAATGTCTTTAGTTCTAAAAATCTCCTCATTTGCAAATAGATCTCATTCAACCGGAGCTATTATTTTCCGATTTCTACCTTTATCAGCAAATCTAGTTCTCTCTATCCATCAAATTCTCAGTTAGCAGAAAATAGTTATTCTCAACTATTTTGCAGGTTCTCCACATTCAATTCTCTCCATAAACTTCAAAATCTGCAATGCTGGCTCTGTGCGCTTAGCGAATTATCAATTTCAAATGATTGGTCAACTTCTTGCATTTTCTACATCTGCAGATTTGTCCCATTCCCCATATTTGTGACATCTCACATTTTCTGGAAATTTGTTGCTTGCAGCATCTGTTCCTTATCCAAATGTACAAGTTTCTGCATTTCCATCAACCTCGCTATCTGAATTCATTTATTTTGCCTAACTAGATAAAAGTCTTTAGTTCTAAAAATCTCCTAATTTATAGCTACACCTCATTCAACTGAAGCTATTATTTTCCAATTTCTACTTTGATCAGCAAATCTCGCTCTCTCTTTCCATCAAATTCTCAGTTAGCAGAAAATAGTTATTTCAAGTAATTTGCAGGTTCTCCACATTCAATTCCTCCATAAACTTTAAATTTTGCAATGTTTGCTCTGTGAACCTTGCAAAATATCAATTTCAAACGATTGGTGAACTTCTTGCCTTTCCTCCATCTGCAGATATGTCCCATTCTCCATATTGGTGAAAACTCACATTTTCTTGAAATTTGTTGTTTGCAGCATCTGCTCCTTAGCCACACGTAAAAATTTCTCTATTACCATCAACCTCGCTATCTCTATTAATTTGTTTTGCCTATCTAGTTAAATGTCTTTAGTTCTAAAAATCTCCTCATTTGCAAATAGATCTCATTCAACCGGAGCTATTATTTTGCGATCTCTACCTTTATCAGCAAATCTAGTTCTCTCTATCCATCAAATTCTCAGTTAGCAGAAAATAGTTAGTCTCAACTATTTTGCAGGTTCTCCACATTCAATTCTCTCCATAAACTTCAAAATCTGCAATGCTGGCTCTGTGCGCTCAGCGAAATATCAATTTCAAATGATTGGTCAACTTCTTGCATTTTCTCCATCTGCATATTTGTCCCATTCCCCATATTTGTGAAATCTCACATTTTCTGGAAATTTGTTGCTTGCAGCATCTGTTCCTTATCCAAATGTACAAGTTTCTGCATTTCCATCAACCTCGCTATCTGAATTGTTTTATTTTGCCTATCCAGATAAACGTCTTTAGTTCTGAAAATCCCATAATTTATAGCTACCCCTGATTCAACTGAAGCTATTATTTTCCGATTTCAAGCATGATCAGCAAATCATTTTCTCTCTATCCTTCAAATTCTCAAATAGAAGAAATTAGTTAGTTTCAACTTTCTGCTGGTTCTCCACATTCATTTCCTCTCGAAACATCAAATTCAGCAAAACTGGCTCTTTGTACCACTGCAAAATATCAATTTCAAACGATTGGTCAACTTCTTCCAAGTTCTCCATCTGTAGATATTTCCCATTCCCTATATTTGAGAAATCTCACATTTTCTTGAAATTTGCTGCTTGCAGCATCTGCTCCTTATCCAAAAGTACAAGTTTCTCTATAGCCATCAACCTCCCTATCTCCAATAATTTCTTTTGCCGATCTGGTTAGATGTCTTCAGTTCTAAAAATAATTCATTTCCAACAACCCCTCATACAACTGAAGCTATTATTTCTCTATTTCTACTTTGATCAGCAAATCTAGCTCTCTCTATCCATCAAATTCTCAGTTAGCGGAAAATAGGTATTTCAAGTAATTTGCTGGTTCTCCACATTCAATTCCTCCATAAACTTTAAATTCTGCAATGTTAGCTCTGTGAACCTTGCAAAATATCAAGTTCAAACGCTTGGTGAACTTCTTGCTTTTCCTCCATCTGCAGATATGTCCCATTCTCCATATTTGTGAAAACTCACATTTTTGTGAAATTTGTTGTTCGCAGCATCTTCTCCTTAGCCACATGTAAAAATTTCTCTATTTCCATCAACCTCGATATCTCTATTAATTTTTTTTGCCTATCTGGTTAAATGTCTTTAGTTCTAAAAATCTCCTCATTTGCAAATAGATCTCATTCAACCGGAGCTATTATTTTCCGATTTCTACCTTTATCAGCAAATCTAGTTCTCTCTATCCATCAAATTCTCAGTTAGCAGAAAATAGTTATTCTCAACTATTTTGCAGGTTCTCCACATTCAATTCTCTCCATAAACTTCAAAATCTGCAATGCTGGCTCTGTGCGCTTAGCGAATTATCAATTTCAAATGATTGGTCAACTTCTTGCATTTTCTACATCTGCAGATTTGTCCCATTCCCCATATTTGTGACATCTCACATTTTCTAGAAATTTGTTGCTTGCCGCATCTGTTCCTTATCCAAATGTACAAATTTCTGCATTTCCATCAACCTCACTATCTGAATTCATTTATTTTGCCTAACTAGATAAAAGTCTTTAGTTCTAAAAATCTCCTAATTTATAGCTACCCCTCATTCAACTGAAGCTATTATTTTCCAATTTCTACTTTGATCAGCAAATCTAGCTCTCTCTATCCATCAAATTCTCAGTTAGCAGAAAATAGTTATTTCAAGTAATTTGCAGGTTCTCCACATTCAATTCCTCCATAAACTTTAAATTTTGCAATGTTAGCTCTGTGAACCTTGCAAAATATCAATTTGAAACGATTGGTGAACTTCTTGCTTTTCCTCCATCTGCAGATATGTCCCATTCTCCATATTTGTGAAAACTCACATTTTCTTGAAATTTGTTGTTTGCAGCATCTGCTCCTTAGCCACATGTAAAAATTTCTCTATTTCCATCAACCTCGCTATCTCTATTAATTTCTTTTGCCTATCTAGTTAAATGTCTTTAGTTCTAAAAATCTCCTCATTTGCAAATAGATCTCATTCAACCGGAGCTATTATTTTCCGATCTCTACCTTTATCAGCAAATCTAGTTCTCTCTATCCATCAAATTCTCAGTTAGCAGAAAATAGTTAGTCTCAACTATTTTGCAGGTTCTCCACATTCAATTCTCTCCATAAACTTCAAAATCTGCAATGCTGGCTCTGTGCGCTTAGCGAAATATCAATTTCAAATGATTGGTCAACTTCTTGCATTTTCTCCATCTGCAGATTTGTCCCATTCCCCATAATTGTGAAATCTCACATTTTCTGGAAATTTGTTGCTTGCAGCATCTGTTCCTTATCCAAATGTACAAGTTTCTGCATTTCCATCAACCTCGCTATCTGAATTCATTTATTTTGCCTATCTAGATAAACATCTATAGTTCTGAAAATCCCATAATTTATAGCTACACCTCATTCAACTGAAGCTATTATTTTCCAATTTCTACTTTGATCAGCAAATCTCGCTCTCTCTATCCATCAAATTCTCAGTTAGCAGAAAATAGTTATTTCAAGTAATTTGCAGGTTCTCCACATTCAATTCCTCCATAAACTTTAAATTTTGCAATGTTTGCTCTGTGAACCTTGCAAAATATCAATTTCAAACGATTGGTGAACTTCTTGCCTTTCCTCCATCTGCCGATATGTCCCATTCTCCATATTGGTGAAAACTCACATTTTCTTGAAATTTGTTGTTTGCAGCATCTGCTCCTTAGCCACACGTAAAAATTTCTCTATTACCATCAACCTCGCTATCTCTATTAATTTGTTTTGCCTATCTAGTTAAATGTCTTTAGTTCTAAAAATCTCCTCATTTGCAAATAGATCTCATTCAACCGGAGCTATTATTTTGCGATCTCTACCTTTATCAGCAAATCTAGTTCTCTCTATCCATCAAATTCTCAGTTAGCAGAAAATAGTTAGTCTCAACTATTTTGCAGGTTCTCCACATTCAATTCTCTCCATAAACTTCAAAATCTGCAATGCTGGCTCTGTGCGCTCAGCGAAATATCAATTTCAAATGATTGGTCAACTTCTTGCATTTTCTCCATCTGCATATTTGTCCCATTCCCCATATTTGTGAAATCTCACATTTTCTGGAAATTTGTTGCTTGCAGCATCTGTTCCTTATCCAAATGTACAAGTTTCTGCATTTCCATCAACCTCGCTATCTGAATTCATTTATTTTGCCTATCCAGATAAACGTCTTTAGTTCTGAAAATCCCATAATTTATAGCTACCCCTGATTCAACTGAAGCTATTATTTTCCGATTTCAAGCATGATCAGCAAATCATTTTCTCTCTATCCATCAAATTCTCAAATAGAAGAAATTAGTTAGTTTCAACTTTCTGCTGGTTCTCCACATTCATTTCCTCTCGAAACATCAAATTCTGCAAAACTGGCTCTTTGTACCACTGCAAAATATCAATTTCAAACGATTGGTCAACTTCTTCCAAGTTCTCCATCTGTAGATATTTCCCATTCCCTATATTTGAGAAATCTCACATTTTCTTGAAATTTGCTGCTTGCAGCATCTGCTCCTTATCCAAAAGTACAAGTTTCTCTATAGCCATCAACCTCCCTATCTCCAATAATTTCTTTTGCCGATCTGGTTAGATGTCTTCAGTTCTAAAAATAATTCATTTCCAACAACCCCTCATACAACTGAAGCTATTATTTCTCTATTTCTACTTTGATCAGCAAATCTAGCTCTCTCTATCCATCAAATTCTCAGTTAGCGGAAAATAGGTATTTCAAGTAATTTGCTGGTTCTCCACAATCAATTCCTCCATAAACTTTAAATTCTGCAATGTTAGCTCTGTGAACCTTGCAAAATATCAAGTTCAAACGCTTGGTGAACTTCTTGCTTTTCCTCCATCTGCAGATATGTCCCATTCTCCATATTTGTGAAAACTCACATTTTTGTGAAATTTGTTGTTCGCAGCATCTTCTCCTTAGCCACATGTAAAAATTTCTCTATTTCCATCAACCTCGATATCTCTATTAATTTTTTTTGCCTATCTGGTTAAATGTCTTTAGTTCTAAAAATCTCCTCATTTGCAAATAGATCTCATTCAACCGGAGCTATTATTTTCCGATTTCTACCTTTATCAGCAAATCTAGTTCTCTCTATCCATCAAATTCTCAGTTAGCAGAAAATAGTTATTCTCAACTATTTTGCAGGTTCTCCACATTCAATTCTCTCCATAAACTTCAAAATCTGCAATGCTGGCTCTGTGCGCTTAGCGAATTATCAATTTCAAATGATTGGTCAACTTCTTGCATTTTCTACATCTGCAGATTTGTCCCATTCCCCGTATTTGTGACATCTCACATTTTCTAGAAATTTGTTGCTTGCCGCATCTGTTCCTTATCCAAATGTACAAGTTTCTGCATTTCCATCAACCTCGCTATCTGAATTCATTTATTTTGCCTAACTAGATAAAAGTCTTTAGTTCTAAAAATCTCCTAATTTATAGCTACCCCTCATTCAACTGAAGCTATTATTTTCCAATTTCTACTTTGATCAGCAAATCTAGCTCTCTCTATCCATCAAATTCTCAGTTAGCAGAAAATAGTTATTTCAAGTAATTTGCAGGTTCTCCACATTCAATTCCTCCATAAACTTTAAATTTTGCAATGTTAGCTCTGTGAACCTTGCAAAATATCAATTTGAAACGATTGGTGAACTTCTTGCTTTTCCTCCATCTGCAGATATGTCCCATTCTCCATATTTGTGAAAACTCACATTTTCTTGAAATTTGTTGTTTGCAGCATCTGCTCCTTAGCCACATGTAAAAATTTCTCTATTTCCATCAACCTCGCTATCTCTATTAATTTCTTTTGCCTATCTAGTTAAATGTCTTTAGTTCTAAAAATCTCCTCATTTGCAAATAGATCTCATTCAACCGGAGCTATTATTTTCCGATCTCTACCTTTATCAGCAAATCTAGTTCTCTCTATCCATCAAATTCTCAGTTAGCAGAAAATAGTTAGTCTCAACTATTTTGCAGGTTCTCCACATTCAATTCTCTCCATAAACTTCAAAATCTGCAATGCTGGCTCTGTGCGCTTAGCGAAATATCAATTTCAAATGATTGGTCAACTTCTTGCATTTTCTCCATCTGCAGATTTGTCCCATTCCCCATATTTGTGAAATCTCACATTTTCTGGAAATTTGTTGCTTGCAGCATCTGTTCCTTATCCAAATGTACAAGTTTCTGCATTTCCATCAACCTCGCTATCTGAATTCATTTATTTTGCCTATCTAGATAAACATCTATAGTTCTGAAAATCCCATAATTTATAGCTACCCCTGATTCAACTGAAGCTATTATTTTCCGATTTCAAACATGATCAGCAAATCATTTTCTCTCTATCCAACAAATTCTCAAATAGAAGAAATTAGTTAGTTTCAACTTTTTGCTGGTTCTCCACATTCATTTCCTCTCGAAACATCAAATTCTGCAAAACTGGCTCTTTGTACCACTGCAAAATATCAATTTCAAACGATTGGTCAACTTCTTCCAAGTTCTCCATCTGTAGATATTTCCCATTCCCTATATTTGAGAAATCTCACATTTTCTTGAAATTTGCTGCTTGCAGCATCTGCTCCTTATCCAAAAGTATAAGTTTCTCTATTGCCATCAACCTCCCTATCTCCAATAATTTCTTTTGCCGATCTAGTTAGATGTCTTCAGTTCTAAAAATAATTCGTTTCCAACAACCCCTCATACAACTGAAGCTATTATTTCTCAATTTCTACTTTGATCAGCAAATCTAGCTCTCTCTATCCATCAAATTCTCAGTTAGCAGAAAATAGTTATTTCAAGTAATTTGCAGGTTCTCCACATTCAATTCCTCCATAAACTTTAAATTTTGCAATGTTAGCTCTGTGAACTTTGCAAAATATCAATTTCAAACGATTGGTGAACTTGCTTTTCCTCCATCTGCAGATATGTCCCATTCTCCATATTTGTGAAAACTCACATTTTCTTGAAATTTGTTGTTTGCAGCATCTGCTCCTTAGCCACATGTAAAAATTTCTCTATTACCATCAACCTCGCTATCTCTATTAATTTCTTTTGCCAATCTAGTTAGATGTCTTTAGTTCGAAAAATAATTCATTTCCAACTACCCCTCATACAACTGAAGCTATTATTTCGCAATTTCTACCTTGAATAGCAAATCTAGTTCTATCTATCCATCAAAATCTCAGGTAGCAGAAATTAGTTAGTTTCAACTAATTTGCGGCTTAATCTCCATCTGCAGATTTGTCCCATTCCCCATATTTGTGAAATCTCACATTTTCTGGAATTTTGTTGCTTGCAGCATCTGTTCCTTATTCAAAGGTACAGGTTTCTCCATTTCCATCAACCTCGCTAACTCTATTAATTTCTTTTGCCTGTCTAGATAAATGTCTTCAGTTCTAAAAATCTCCTAATTTATAGCTACCCCTCATACAACTGAAGCTATTTTTTTCCTTTTTCTACCTTGATCAGCAAATCTGGTACTCTTAATCAAATTCTCAGTTCGCAGAAAAGATTTAGTTTCAACTAATCTGAAAGTTCTCCACGTTGAATTCCTCCTTAAGATTCAAATTGTTCACAGCTGGCTTACTGCACCCAGCAAAATATCAATTTCAAGCAATAGGTCAAGTTCTTGCATTTTCTCCATCTGCAGATCTGTCCCATTCCCCCTATTTGAGAAATCTCACATTTTCTTGAGATTTGTTGCTTGCAGCCTCTGCTCCTTAGCCAAATGTAAAAACTTCCCTATTACCATCAACCGCGCTATCTCTATTAATTTCTTTCGCCTATCAGGATTAATGTCTTCAGTTATAAAAATAATTCATTTCCCACTACCCCTCATACAACTGAAGCTATTATTTTTAATTTCTACCTTGATCAGCTAATCTAGTTCTCTCTATCCATCAAAATCTCAGGTAGAAGAAATTAGTTAGTTTCAACTAATTTGCGGGTTCTCCACATTCAATTCCTCCATAAACTTCAAACTTTGCAAAGCTCTGTGTACCTAGCAAAATATCAATTTCAAACGATGTGCCAACTGCTTGCAATGTCTCCACCTGCAGAGATGTCCCATTACCCATATTTGAGAAATCTCACATTTTCCTGAAATTTGTTGCTTGCAACATGTGCTCCTTATGCAAATGTACAAGTTTCTCTTTTGCCATCAACCTCGCAATTTCTATTTATTTCTTTTGCCTGTCTAGATAAATGTCTTTAGTTCTAAAATTCTCCTCATTTCCAACTACCTCATTCAAGTGAATCTATTATTTCCTGATTTCTTCCTTTATCAGCAAATCTTGTTATCTCTATCCATCAAATTCTCAGTTAGCAGAAGATAGTTAGTTTCAACTATTTTGCTGGTTCTCCACATTCAATTCCTCCATAAACTTCAAATTCTGCAATGCTGGCTCGGGGTGCTCAGCAAAATATCAATTTCAAATGATTGGTCAACTTCTTGCATTTTCTTCATCTGCAGATATGTCCCTTGCCCCATATTTGTGAAATCTCACATTTTCTTGAAATTTGTGGCTCACAGCATCTGCTCCTTATCCAAATATAAAAGTTTCTTCATTTCCAACAACCTCGCTATCTCTATTAATTTCTTTTGCCTATCTAGTTAAATGTCTTTAGTTCTAAAAATCTCGTCATTTGCAAATTGATCTCATTCAACCGGAGCTATTATTTACCGATTTCTACCTTTATCAGCAAATCTAGTTTTCTCTATCCATCAAATTCTCAGTTAGCAGAAAATAGTTAGTCTCAACTATTTTGCAGGTTCTCCACATTCAATTCCTCCATAAACTTCAAATTCTGCAATGTTGGCTCTGTGCGCTCAGCGAAATATCAATTTCAAATGATTGGTCAACTTCTTGCATTTTCTCCATCTGCAGATTTGTCCCATTCCCCATATTTGTGAAATCTCACATTTTCTGGAAATTTGTTGCTTGCAGCATTTGTTCCTTATCCAAATGTACAAGTTTCTGCATTTCCATCAACCTCGCTTTCTGAATTCATTTATTTTGCCTATCTAGATAAACGTCTTTAGTTGTGAAAATCCCATAATTTATAGCTACCCCTCATTCAACTGATGCTATTATTTTCCGATTTCAACCATGATCAGCAAATCATTTTCTTTCTATCCATCAAATTCTCAATTAGCAGAAATTAGTTAGTTTCAACTTTTTGCTGGTTCTCCACATTCATTTCCTCCCGAAACATCAAATTCTGCAAAACCGGCTCTTTGTACCACTGCAAAATATCAATTTCAAACGATTGGTCAACTTCTTCCAAGTTCTCCATCTGTAGATATTTCCCATTCCCCATATTTGAGAAATCTCACATTTTCTTGAAATTTGCTCTTTGCAGCATCTGCTCCTTATCCAAATGTAAAAGATTCTCTATTGCCATCAACCTCCCTATCTCCAATAATTTCTTTTGCCGATCTAGTTAGATGTCTTCAGTTCTAAAAATAATTCATTTCCAACAACCCCCTCATACAACTGAAGCTATTATTTCTCAATTTCTACCTTGAATAGCAAATCTAGTTCTCTCTATCCATCAAATTCGCAGTTAGCAGAAATTAGTTAGTTTCAACTTATTTCCGGCTTTTCCACATTCAATTCCTCCCGTAACATCAAATTCTGCAAAGCTGGCTCTGTGTACCTAGCAAAATATCATTTTCCAACAGTTGGTCACCTTCTTCCATGTTCTCCATCTGTAGATAAGTCCCATTCCCCATATTTGAGAAATCTCACATTTTCTTGAAATTTGTTGGTTGCAGCATCTGCTCCTTATCCAAATTTAAAAGTTTCTCTATTGCCATCAATCTCGCTATCTCTATTAATTTCTTTTGCCTATCTAGATAAATGTCTTTAGTTCTAAAAATGGCCGAATTTATAGCTACCCCTCATTCAACTGAAGCTATTATTTTCCAATTTCTACTTTGATCAGCAAATCTAGCTCTCTCTATCCATCAAATTCTCAGTTAGCAGAAAATAGTTATTTCAAGTAATTTGCAGGTTCTCCACATTCAATTCCTCCATAAACTTTAAATTCTGCAATGTTAGCTCTGTGAACCTTGCAAAATATCAATTTCAAATGATTGGTGAACTTCTTGCTTTTCCTCCATCTGCAGATATGTCCCATTCTCCATATTTGTGAAAACTCACATTTTTGTGAAATTTGTTGTTTGCAGCATCTGCTCCTTAGCCACATGTAAAAATTTCTCTATTTCCATCAACCTCGCTATCTCTATTAATTTCTTTTGCCTATCTAGTTAAATGTCTTTAGTTCTAAAAATCTCCTCATTTGCAAATAGATCTCATTCAACCGGAGCTATTATTTTCCGATCTCTACCTTTATCAGCAAATCTAGTTCTCTCTATCCATCAAATTCTCAGTTAGCAGAAAATAGTTAGTCTCAACTATTTTGCAGGTTCTCCACATTCAATTCTCTCCATAAACTTCAAAATCTGCAATGCTGGCTCTGTGCGCTTAGCGAAATATCAATTTCAAATGATTGGTCAACTTCTTGCATTTTCTCCATCTGCAGATTTGTCCCATTCCCCATATTTGTGAAATCTCACATTTTCTGGAAATTTGTTGCTTGCAGCATTTGTTCCTTATCCAAATGTACAAGTTTCTGCATTTCCATCAACCTCGCTATCTGAATTCATTTATTTTGCCTATCTAGATAAACGTCTTTAGTTCTGAAAATCCCATAATTTATAGCTACCCCTGATTCAACTGATGCTATTATTTTCCGATTTCAACCATGATCAGCAAATCATTTTCTTTCTATCCATCAAATTCTCAATTAGCAGAAATTAGTTAGTTTCAACTTTTTGCTGGTTCTCCACATTCATTTCCTCCCGAAACATCAAATTCTGCAAAACTGGCTCTTTGTACCACTGCAAAATATCAATTTCAAACGATTGGTCAACTTCTTCCAAGTTCTCCATCTGTAGATATTTCCCATTCCCCATATTTGAGAAATCTCACATTTGCTTGAAATTTGCTCTTTGCAGCATCTGCTCCTTATCCAAATGTAAAAGATTCTCTATTGCCATCAACCTCCCTATCTCCAATAATTTCTTTTGCCGATCTAGTTAGATGTCTTCAGTTCTAAAAATAATTCATTTCCAACAACCCCTCATACAACTGAAGCTATTATTTCTCAATTTCTACCTTGAATAGCAAATCTAGTTCTCTCTATCCATCAAATTCTCAGTTAGCAGAAATTAGTTAGTTTCAACTTATTTCCGGCTTTTCTACATTCAATTCCTCCCGTAACATCAAATTCTGCAAAGCTGGCTCTGTGTACCTAGCAAAATATCAATTTCCAACAGTTGGTCACCTTCTTCCATGTTCTCCATCTGTAGATAAGTCCCATTCCCCATATTTGAGAAATCTCACATTTTCTTGAAATTTGTTGGTTGCAGCATCTGCTCCTTATCCAAATTTAAAAGTTTCTCTATTGCCATCAATCTCGCTATCTCTATTAATTTCTTTTGCCTATCTAGATAAATGTCTTTAGTTCTAAAAATGGCCGAATTTATAGCTACCCCTCATTCAACTGAAGCTATTATTTTCCAATTTCTACTTTGATCAGCAAATCTAGCTCTCTCTATCCATCAAATTCTCAGTTAGCAGAAAATAGTTATTTCAAGTAATTTGCAGGTTCTCCACATTCAATTCCTCCATAAACTTCAAATTCTGCAATGTTAGCTCTGTGAACCTTGCAAAATATCAATTTCAAATGATTGGTGAACTTCTTGCTTTTCCTCCATCTGCAGATATGTCCCATTCTCCATATTTGTGAAAACACACATTTTCGTGAAATTTGCTGTTCGCAGCATCTTCTCCTTAGCCACATGTAAAAATTTCTCTATTTCCATCAACCTCGCTATCTCTATTAATTTCTTTTGCCTATCTAGTTAAATGTCTTTAGTTCTAAAAATCTCCTCATTTGCAAATAGATCTCATTCAACCGGAGCTATTATTTTCCGATTTCTACCTTTATCAGCAAATCTAGTTCTCTCTATCCATCAAATTCTCAGTTAGCAGAAAATAGTTATTCTCAACTATTTTGCAGTTTCTCCACATTCAATTCTTTCCATAAACTTCAAAATCTGCAATGCTGGCTCTGTGCGCTTAGCGAATTATCAATTTCAAATGATTGGTCAACTTCTTGCATTTTCTCCATCTGCAGATTTGTCCCATTCCCCATATTTGTGACATCTCACATTTTCTGGAAATTTGTTGCTTGCAGCATCTGTTCCTTATCCAAATGTACAAGTTTCTGCATTTCCATCAACCTCGCTATCTGAATTCATTTATTTTGCCTAACTAGATAAATGTCTTTAGTTCTAAAAATCTCCTAATTTATAGCTACCCCTCATTCAACTGAAGCTATTTTTTTCCTTTTTCTACCTTGATCAGCAAATCTGGTTCTCTTAATCAAATTCTCAGTTAGCAGAAAAGATTTAGTTTCAACTAATCTGCAAGTTCTCCACGTTGAATTCCTGCTTAAGATTCAAATTGTTCACAGCTGGCTTACTGCACCCAGCAAAATATCAATTTCAAGCAATAGGTCAAGTTCTTGCATTTTCTCCATCTGCAGATCTGTCCCATTCCCCATATTTGAGAAATCTCACATTGTCTTGAGATTTGTTGCTTGCAGCCTCTGCTCCTTAGCCAAATGTAAAAACTTCCCTAATACCATCAACCGCGCTATCTCTATTAATTTCTTTCGCCTATCTGGATTAATGTCTTCAGTTATAAAAATAATTCATTTCCAAATACCCCTCATGCAACTGAAGCTATTATTTTTAATTTCTACCTTGATCAGCTAATCTAGTTCTCTCTATCCATCAAAATCTCAGGTAGAAGAAATTAGTTAGTTTCAACTGATATGCGGTTTCTCCACATTCAATTCCTCCATAAACTTCAAACTTTGCAATGCTAGCTCTGTGTACCTAGCAAAATATCAATTTCAAACGATGTGCCAACTGCTTGCAATGCCTCCACCTGCAGAGATGTCCCATTACCCATATTTGAGAAATCTCACATTTTCCTGAAATTTGTTGCTTGCAACATGTGCTCCTTATGCAAATGTACAAGTTTCTCTTTTGCCATCAACCTCGCAATTTCTATTTATTTCTTTTGCCTGTCTAGATAAATGTCTTTAGTTCTAAAATTCACCTCATTTCCAACTACCTCATTCAAGTGAATCTATTATTTCCTGATTTCTTCCTTTATCAGCAAATCTTGTTATCTTATCCATCAACTTCTCAGTTAGCAGAAGATAGTTAGTTTCAACTATTTTGCTGGTTCTCCACATTCAATTCCTCCATAAACTTCAAATTCTGCAATGCTGGCTCTGTGTGCTCAGCAAAATATCAATTTCAAATGATTGGTCAACTTCTTGCATTTTCTCCATCTGCAGATATGTCCCTTGCCCCATATTTGTGAAATCTCACATTTTCTTGAAATTTGTGGCTCACAGCATCTGCTCCTTATCCAAATATAAAAGTTTCTTCATTTCCAACAACCTCGCTATCTCTATTAATTTCTTTTGCCTATCTAGTTAAATGTCTTTAGTTCTAAAAATCTCCTCATTTGCAAATAGATCTCATTCAACCGGAGCTATTATTTTCCGATTTCTACCTTTATCAGCAAATCTAGTTCTCTCTATCCATCAAATTCTCAGTTAGCAGAAAATAGTTAGTCTCAACTATTTTGCAGGTTCTCCACATTCAATTCCTCCATAAACTTCAAATTCTGCAATGTTGGCTCTGTGCGCTCAGCGAAATATCAATTTCAAAAGATTGGTCAACTTCTTGCATTTTCTCCATCTGCAGATTGTCCCATTCCCCATATTTGTGAAATCTCACATTTTCTGGAAATTTGTTGCTTGCAGCATTTGTTCCTTATCCAAATGTACAAGTTTCTGCATTTCCATCAACCTCGCTATCTGAATTCATTTATTTTGCCTATCTAGATAAACGTCTTTAGTTCTGAAAATCCCATAATTTATAGCTACCCCTGATTCAACTGATGCTATTATTTTCCGATTTCAACCATGATCAGCAAATCATTTTCTTTCTATCCATCAAATTCTCAATTAGCAGAAATTAGTTAGTTTCAACTTTTTGCTGGTTCTCCACATTCATTTCCTCCCGAAACATCAAATTCTGCAAAACTGGCTCTTTGTACCACTGCAAAATATCAATTTCAAACGATTGGTCAACTTCTTCCAAGTTCTCCATCTGTAGATATTTCCCATTCCCCATATTTGAGAAATCTCACATTTGCTTGAAATTTGCTCTTTGCAGCATCTGCTCCTTATCCAAATGTAAAAGTTTCTCTATTGCCATCAACCTCCCTATCTCCAATAATTTCTTTTGCCGATCTAGTTAGATGTCTTCAGTTCTAAAAATAATTCATTTCCAACAACCCCTCATACAACTGAAGCTATTATTTCTCAATTTCTACCTTGAATAGCAAATCTAGTTCTCTCTATCCATCAAATTCTCAGTTAGCAGAAATTAGTTAGTTTCAACTTATTTCCGGCTTTTCTACATTCAATTCCTCCCGTAACATCAAATTCTGCAAAGCTGGCTCTGTGTACCTAGCAAAATATCAATTTCCAACAGTTGGTCACCTTCTTCCATGTTCTCCATCTGTAGATAAGTCCCATTCCCCATATTTGAGAAATCTCACATTTTCTTGAAATTTGTTGGTTGCAGCATCTGCTCCTTATCCAAATTTAAATGTTTCTCTATTGCCATCAATCTCGCTATCTCTATTAATTTCTTTTGCCTATCTAGATAAATGTCTTTAGTTCTAAAAATGGCCGAATATATAGCTACCCCTCATTCAACTGAAGCTATTATTTTCCAATTTCTACTTTGATCAGCAAATCTAGCTCTCTCTATCCATCAAATTCTCAGTTAGCAGAAAATAGTTATTTCAAGTAATTTGCAGGTTCTCCACATTCAATTCCTCCATAAACTTTAAATTCTGCAATGTTAGCTCTGTGAACCTTGCAAAATATCAATTTCAAATGATTGGTGAACTTCTTGCTTTTCCTCCATCTGCAGATATGTCCCATTCTCCATATTTGTGAAAACACACATTTTCGTGAAATTTGTTGTTCGCAGCATCTTCTCCTTAGCCACATGTAAAAATTTCTCTATTTCCATCAACCTCGCTATCTCTATTAATTTCTTTTGCCTATCTAGTTAAATGTCTTTAGTTCTAAAAATCTCCTCATTTGCAAATAGATCTCATTCAACCGGAGCTTTTATTTTCCGATTTCTACCTTTATCAGCAAATCTAGTTCTCTCTATCCATCAAATTCTCAGTTAGCAGAAAATAGTTATTCTCAACTATTTTGCAGGTTCTGCACATTCAATTCTCTCCATAAACTTCAAAATCTGCAATGCTGGCTCTGTGCGCTTAGCGAATTATCAATTTCAAATGATTGGTCAACTTCTTGCATTTTCTACATCTGCAGATTTGTCCCATTCCCCATATTTGTGACATCTCACATTTTCTGGAAATTTGTTGCTTGCAGCATCTGTTCCTTATCCAAATGTACAAGTTTCTGCATTTCCATCAACCTCGCTATCTGAATTCATTTATTTTGCCTAACTAGATAAATGTCTTTAGTTCTAAAAATCTCCTAATTTATAGCTACTCCTCATTCAACTGAAGCTATTTTTTTCCTTTTTCTACCTTGATCAGCAAATCTGGTTCTCTTAATCAAATTCTCAGTTAGCAGAAAAGATTTAGTTTCAACTAATCTGCAAGTTCTCCACGTTGAATTCCTCCTTAAGATTCAAATTGTTCACAGCTGGCTTACTGCACCCAGCAAAATATCAATTTCAAGCAATAGGTCAAGTTCTTGCATTTTCTCCATCTGCAGATCTGTCCCATTCCCCATATTTGTGACATCTCACATTTTCTGGAAATTTGTTGCTTGCAGCATCTGTTCCTTATCCAAATGTACAAGTTTCTGCATTTCCATCAACCTCGCTATCTGAATTCATTTATTTTGCCTAACTAGATAAATGTCTTTAGTTCTAAAAATCTCCTAATTTATAGCTACCCCTCATTCAACTGAAGCTATTTTTTTCCTTTTTCTACCTTGATCAGCAAATCTGGTTCTCTTAATCAAATTCTCAGTTAGCAGAAAATATTTAGTTTCAACTCATCTGCAAGTTCTCCACGTTGAATTCCTGCTTAAGATTCAAATTGTTCACAGCTGGCTTACTGCACCCAGCAAAATATCAATTTCAAGCAATAGGTCAAGTTCTTGCATTTTCTCCATCTGCAGATCTGTCCCATTCCCCATATTTGAGAAATCTCACATTGTCTTGAGATTTGTTGCTTGCAGCCTCTGCTCCTTAGCCAAATGTAAAAACTTCCCTAATACCATCAACCGCGCTATCTCTATTAATTTCTTTCGCCTATCTGGATTAATGTCTTCAGTTATAAAAATAATTCATTTCCAACTACCCCTCATGCAACTGAAGCTATTATTTTTAATTTCTACCTTGATCAGCTAATCTAGTTCTCTCTATCCATCAAAATCTCAGGTAGAAGAAATTAGTTAGTTTCAACTAATATGCGGTTTTTCCACATTCAATTCCTCCATAAACTTCAAACTTTGCAATGCTAGCTCTGTGTACCTAGCAAAATATCAATTTCAAACGATGTGCCAACTGCTTGCAATGTCTCCACCTGCAGAGATGTCCCATTACCCATATTTGAGAAATCTCACATTTTCCTGAAATTTGTTGCTTGCAACATGTGCTCCTTATGCAAATGTACAAGTTTCTCTTTTGCCATCAACCTCGCAATTTCTATTTATTTCTTTTGCCTGTCTAGATAAATGCCTTTAGTTCTAAAATTCACCTCATTTCCAAGTACCTCATTCAAGTGAATCTATTATTTCCTGATTTCTTCCTTTATCAGCAAATCTTGTTATCTCTATCCATCAAATTCTCAGTTAGCAGAAGATAATTAGTTTCAACTATTGTGCTGGTTCTCCACATTCAATTCCTCCATAAACTTCAAATTCTGCAATGCTGGCTCTGTGTGCTCAGCAAAATATCAATTTCAAATGTTTGGTCAGCTTCTTGCATTTTCTCCAGATATGTCCCTTGCCCCATATTTGTGAAATCTCACATTTTCTTGAAATTTGTGGCTCACAGCATCTGCTCCTTATCCAAATATAAAAGTTTCTTCATTTCCAACAACCTCGCCATCTCTATTAATTTCTTTTGCCTATCTAGTTAAATGTCTTTAGTTCTAAAAATCTCCTCATTTGCAAATAGATCTCATTCAACCGGAGATATTATTTTCCGATTTCTACCTTTATCAGCAAATCTAGTTCTCTCTATCCATCAAATTCTCAGTTAGCAGAAAATAGTTATTCTCAACTATTTTGCAGGTTCTCCACATTCAATTCCTCCATAAACTTCAAATTCTGCAATGTTGGCTCTGTGCGCTCAGCGAAATATCAATTTCAAATGATTGGTCAACTTCTTGCGTTTTCTCCATCTGCAGATTTGTCCCATTCCCCATATTTGTGAAATCTCACATTTTCTGGAAATTTGTTGCTTGCAGCATTTGTTCCTTATCCAAATGTACAAGTTTCTGCATTTCCATCAACCTCGCTATCTGAATTCATTTATTTTGCCTATCTAGATAAACGTCTTTAGTTCTGAAAATCCCATAATTTATAGCTACCCCTGATTCAACTGATGCTATTATTTTCCGATTTCAACCATGATCAGCAAATCATTTTCTTTCTATCCATCAAATTCTCAATTAGCAGAAATTAGTTAGTTTCAACTTTTTGCTGGTTCTCCACATTCATTTCCTCCCGAAACATCAAATTCTGCAAAACTGGCTCTTTGTACCACTGCAAAATATCAATTTCAAACGATTGGTCAACTTCTTCCAAGTTCTCCATCTGTAGATATTTCCCATTCCCCATATTTGAGAAATCTCACATTTTCTTGAAATTTGCTGCTTGCAGCATCTGCTCCTTATCCAAATGTAAAAGTTTCTCTATTGCCATCAAACTCCCTATCTCCAATAATTTCTTTTGCCGATCTAGTTAGATGTCTTCAGTTCGAAAAATAATTCATTTCCAACAACCCCTCATACAACTGAAGCTATTATTTCTCAATTTTTACCTTGAATAGCAAATCTAGTTCTCTCTATCCATCAAATTCTCAGTTAGCAGAAATTAGTTAGTTTCAACTTATTTCCGGCTTTTCTACATTCAATTCCTCCCGTAACATCAAATTCTGCAAAGCTGGCTCTGTGTACCTAGAAAAATATCAGTTTCCAACAGTTGGTCACCTTCTTCCATGTTCTCCATCTGTAGATATGTCCCATTCCCCATATTTGAGAAATCTCACATTTTCTTGAAATTTGTTGGTTGCAGCATCTGCTCCTTATCCAAATTTAAAAGTTTCTCTATTGCCATCAATCGCCCTATCTCCAATAATTTCTTTTGCCGTTCTAGTTAGATGTCTTCTGTTCTAAAAATAATTCATTTCCAACAACCCCTCATTCAACTGAAGCTATTATTTTCCAATTTCTACTTTGATCAGCAAATCTAGCTCTCTCTATCCATCAAAATCTCAGTTAGCAGAAAATAGTTATTTCAAGTAATTTTGCAGGTTCGCCACATTCAATTCCTCCATAAACTTTAAATTCTGCAATGTTAGCTCTGTGAACCTTCAAAATATCAATTTGATACGATTGGTGAACTTCTTGCTTTTCCTCCATCTGCAGATATGTCCCATTCTCCATATTTGTGAAAACTCACATTTTCTTGAAATTTGTTGTTTGCAGCATCTGCTCCTTAGCCACATGTAAAAATTTCTCTATTACCATCAACCTCGCTATCTCTATTAATTTCTTTTGCCAATCTAGTTAGATGTCTTCAGTTCTAAAAATAATTCATTTCCAACTATCCCTCATACAACTGAAGCTATTATTTCGCAATTTCTACCTTGAATAGCAAATCTAGTTCTATCTATCCATCAAAATCTCAGGTAGCAGAAATTAGTTAGTTTGAACTAATTTGCAGCTTAATCTCCATCTGCAGATTTGTCCCATTCCCCATATTTGTGAAACCTCACATTTTCTGGAAATTTGTTGCTTGCAGCATCTGTTCCTTATCCAAAGGTACAGGTTTCTCCATTTCCATCAACCTCGCTAACTCTATTAATTTCTTTTGCCTGTCTAGATAAAAGTCTTTAGTTCTAAAAATCTCCTAATTTATAGCTACCCCTCATTCAACTGAAGCTATTATTTTCCTTTTTCTACCTTGATCAGCAAATCTGGTTCTCTTAATCAAATTCTCAGTTAGCAGAAAAGATTTAGTTTCAACTAATCTGCAAGTTCTCCACGTTGAATTCCTCCTTAAGATTCAAATTGTTCACAGCTGGCTTACTGCACCCAGCAAAATATCAATTTCAAGCAATAGGTCAAGTTCTTGCATTTTCTCCATCTGCAGATCTGTCCCATTCGCATATTTGTGACATCTCACATTTTCTGGAAATTTGTTGCTTGCAGCATCTGTTCCTTATCCAAATGTACAAGTTTCTGCATTTCCATCAACCTCGCTATCTGAATTCATTTATTTTGCCTAACTAGATAAATGTCTTTAGTTCTAAAAATCTCCTAATTTATAGCTACCCCTCATTCAACTGAAGCTATTTTTTTCCTTTTTCTACCTTGATCAGCAAATCTGGTTCTCTTAATCAAATTCTCAGTTAGCAGAAAAGATTTAGTTTCAACTCATCTGCAAGTTCTCCACGTTGAATTCCTGCTTAAGATTCAAATTGTTCACAGCTGGCTTACTGCATCCTGCAAAATATCAATTTCAAGCAATAGGTCAAGTTCTTGCATTTTCTCCATCTGCAGATCTGTCCCATTCCCCATATTTGAGAAATCTCACATTGTCTTGAGATTTGTTGCTTGCAGCCTCTGCTCCTTAGCCAAATGTAAAAACTTCCCTAATACCATCAACCGCGCTATCTCTATTAATTTCTTTCGCCTATCTGGATTAATGTCTTCAGTTATAAAAATAATTCATTTCCAACTACCCCTCATGCAACTGAATCTATTATTTTTAATTTCTACCTTGATCAGCTAATCTAGTTCTCTCTATCCATCAAAATCTCAGGTAGAAGAAATTAGTTAGTTTCAACTAATATGCGGTTTCTCCACATTCAATTCCTCCATAAACTTCAAACTTTGCAATGCTAGCTCTGTGTACCTAGCAAAATATCAATTTCAAACGATGTGCCAACTGCTTGCAATGTCTCCACCTGCAGAGATGTCCCATTACCCATATTTGAGAAATCTCACATTTTCCTGAAATTTGTTGCTTGCAACATGTGCTCCTTATGCAAATGTACAAGTTTCTCTTTTGCCATCAACCTCGCAATTTCTATTTATTTCTTTTGCCTGTCTAGATAAATGCCTTTAGTTCTAAAATTCACCTCATTTCCAAGTACCTCATTCAAGTGAATCTATTATTTCCTGATTTCTTCCTTTATCAGCAAATCTTGTTATCTCTATCCATCAAATTCTCAGTTAGCAGAAGATAGTTAGTTTCAACTATTGTGCTGGTTCTCCACATTCAATTCCTCCATAAACTTCAAATTCTGCAATGCTGGCTCTGTGTGCTCAGCAAAATATCAATTTCAAATGTTTGGTCAGCTTCTTGCATTTTCTCCAGATATGTCCCTTGCCCCATATTTGTGAAATCTCACATTTTCTTGAAATTTGTGGCTCACAGCATCTGCTCCTTATCCAAATATAAAAGTTTCTTCATTTCCAACAACCTCGCCATCTCTATTAATTTCTTTTGCCTATCTAGTTAAATGTCTTTAGTTCTAAAAATCTCCTCATTTGCAAATAGATCTCATTCAACCGGAGATATTATTTTCCAATTTCTACCTTTATCAGCAAATCTAGTTCTCTCTATCCATCAAATTCTCAGTTAGCAGAAAATAGTTATTCTCAACTATTTTGCAGGTTCTCCACATTCAATTCCTCCAAAAACTTCAAATTCTGCAATGTTGGCTCTGTGCGCTCAGCGAAAAATCAATTTCAAATGATTGGTCAACTTCTTGCATTTTCTCCATTTGCAGATTTGTCCCATTCCCCATATTTGTGAAATCTCACATTTTCTGGAAATTTGTTGCTTGCAGCATTTGTTCCTTATCCAAATGTACAAGTTTCTGCATTTCCATCAACCTCGCTATCTGAATTCATTTATTTTGCCTATCTAGATAAACGTCTTTAGTTCTGAAAATCCCATAATTTATAGCTACCCCTGATTCAACTGACGCTATTATTTTCCGATTTCAACCATGATCAGCAAATCATTTTCTTTCTATCCATCAAATTCTCAATTAGCAGAAATTAGTTAGTTTCAACTTTTTGCTGGTTCTCCACATTCATTTCCTCCCGAAACATCAAATTCTGCAAAACTGGCTCTTTGTACCACTGCAAAATATCAATTGCAAACGATTGGTCAACTTCTTCCAAGTTCTCCATCTGTAGATATTTCCCATTCCCCATATTTGAGAAATCTCACATTTTCTTGAAATTTGCTGCTTGCAGCATCTGCTCCTTATCCAAATGTAAAAGTTTCTCTATTGCCATCAAACTCCCTATCTCCAATAATTTCTTTTGCCGATCTAGTTAGATGTCTTCAGTTCGAAAAATAATTCATTTCCAACAACCCCTCATACAACTGAAGCTATTATTTCTCAATTTTTACCTTGAATAGCAAATCTAGTTCTCTCTATCCATCAAATTCTCAGTTAGCAGAAATTAGTTAGTTTCAACTTATTTCCGGCTTTTCTACATTCAATTCCTCCCGTAACATCAAATTCTGCAAAGCTGGCTCTGTGTACCTAGAAAAATATCAGTTTCCAACAGTTGGTCACCTTCTTCCATGTTCTCCATCTGTAGATATGTCCCATTCCCCATATTTGAGAAATCTCACATTTTCTTGAAATTTGTTGGTTGCAGCATCTGCTCCTTATCCAAATTTAAAAGTTTCTCTATTGCCATCAATCGCCCTATCTCCAATAATTTCTTTTGCCGTTCTAGTTAGATGTCTTCTGTTCTAAAAATAATTCATTTCCAACAACCCCTCATTCAACTGAAGCTATTATTTTCCAATTTCTACTTTGATCAGCAAATCTAGCTCTCTCTATCCATCAAAATCTCAGTTAGCAGAAAATAGTTATTTCAAGTAATTTTGCAGGTTCGCCACATTCAATTCCTCCATAAACTTTAAATTCTGCAATGTTAGCTCTGTGAACCTTCAAAATATCAATTTGATACGATTGGTGAACTTCTTGCTTTTCCTCCATCTGCAGATATGTCCCATTCTCCATATTTGTGAAAACTCACATTTTCTTGAAATTTGTTGTTTGCAGCATCTGCTCCTTAGCCACATGTAAAAATTTCTCTATTACCATCAACCTCGCTATCTCTATTAATTTCTTTTGCCAATCTAGTTAGATGTCTTCAGTTCTAAAAATAATTCATTTCCAACTACCCCTCATACAACTGAAGCTATTATTTCGCAATTTCTACCTTGAATAGCAAATCTAGTTCTATCTATCCATCAAAATCTCAGGTAGCAGAAATTAGTTAGTTTGAACTAATTTGCAGCTTAATCTCCATCTGCAGATTTGTCCCATTCCCCATATTTGTGAAACCTCACATTTTCTGGAATTTTGTTGCTTGCAGCATCTGTTCCTTATCCAAAGGTACAGGTTTCTCCATTTCCATCAACCTCGCTAACTCTATTAATTTCTTTTGCCTGTCTAGATAAAAGTCTTTAGTTCTAAAAATCTCCTAATTTATAGCTACCCCTCATTCAACTGAAGCTATTATTTTCCTTTTTCTACCTTGATCAGCAAATCTGGTTCTCTTAATCAAATTCTCAGTTAGCAGTAAAGATTTAGTTTCAACTAATCTGCAAGTTCTCCACGTTGAATTCCTCCTTAAGATTCAAATTGTTCACAGCTGGCTTACTGCACCCAGCAAAATATCAATTTCAAGCAATAGGTCAAGTTCTTGCATTTTCTCCATCTGCAGATCTGTCCCATTCCCATATTTGTGACATCTCACATTTTCTGGAAATTTGTTGCTTGCAGCATCTGTTCCTTATCCAAATGTACAAGTTTCTGCATTTCCATCAACCTCGCTATCTGAATTCATTTATTTTGCCTAACTAGATAAATGTCTTTAGTTCTAAAAATCTCCTAATTTATAGCTACCCCTCATTCAACTGAAGCTATTTTTTTCCTTTTTCTACCTTGATCAGCAAATCTGGTTCTCTTAATCAAATTCTCAGTTAGCAGAAAAGATTTAGTTTCAACTAATCTGCAAGTTCTCCACGTTGAATTCCTGCTTAAGATTCAAATTGTTCACAGCTGGCTTACTGCACCCAGCAAAATATCAATTTCAAGCAATAGGTCAAGGTCTTGCATTTTCTCCATCTGCAGATCTGTCCCATTCCCCATATTTGAGAAATCTCACATTGTCTTGAGATTTGTTGCTTGCAGCCTCTGCTCCTTAGCCAAATGTAAAAACTTCCCTAATACCATCAACCGCGCTATCTCTATTAATTTCTTTCGCCTATCTGGATTAATGTCTTCAGTTATAAAAATAATTCATTTCCATCTACCCCTCATGCAACTGAAGCTATTATTTTTAATTTCTACCTTGATCAGCTAATCTAGTTCTCTCTATCCATCAAAATCTCAGGTAGAAGAAATTAGTTAGTTTCAACTAATATGCGGTTTCTCCACATTCAATTCCTCCATAAACTTCAAACTTTGCAATGCTAGCTCTGTGTACCTAGCAAAATATCAATTTCAAACGATGTGCCAACTGCTTGCAATGTCTCCACCTGCAGAGATGTCCCATTACCCATATTTGAGAAATCTCACATTTTCCTGAAATTTGTTGCTTGCAACATGTGCTCCTTATGCAAATGTACAAGTTTCTCTTTTGCCATCAACCTCGCAATTTCTATTTATTTCTTTTGCCTGTCTAGATAAATGTCTTTAGTTCTAAAATTCACCTCATTTCCAACTACCTCATTCAAGTGAATCTATTATTTCCTGATTCCTTCCTTTATCAGCAAATCTTGTTATCTCTATCCATCAAATTCTCAGTTAGCAGAAGATAGTTAGTTTCAACTATTGTGCTGGTTCTCCACATTCAATTCCTCCATAAACTTCAAATTCTGCAATGCTGGCTCTGTGTGCTCAGCAAAATATCAATTTCAAATGTTTGGTCAGCTTCTTGCATTTTCTCCAGATATGTCCCTTGCCCCATATTTGTGAAATCTCACATTTTCTTGAAATTTGTGGCTCACAGCATCTGCTCCTTATCCAAATATAAAAGTTTCTTCATTTCCAACAACCTCGCCATCTCTATTAATTTCTTTTGCCTATCTAGTTAAATGTCTTTAGTTCTAAAAATCTCCTCATTTGCAAATAGATCTCATTCAACCGGAGATATTATTTTCCGATTTCTACCTTTATCAGCAAATCTAGTTCTCTCTATCCATCAAATTCTCAGTTAGCAGAAAATAGTTATTCTCAACTATTTTGCAGGTTCTCCACATTCAATTCCTCCATAAACTTCAAATTCTGCAATGTTGGCTCTGTGCGCTCAGCGAAATATCAATTTCAAATGATTGGTCAACTTCTTGCATTTTCTCCATCTGCAGATTTGTCCCATTCCCCATATTTGTGAAATCTCACATTTTCTGGAAATTTGTTGCTTGCAGCATTTGTTCCTTATCCAAATGTACAAGTTTCTGCATTTCCATCAACCTCGCTATCTGAATTCATTTATTTTGCCTATCTAGATAAACGTCTTTAGTTCTGAAAATCCCATAATTTATAGCTACCCCTGATTCAACTGATGCTATTATTTTCCGATTTCAACCATGATCAGCAAATCATTTTCTTTCTATCCATCAAATTCTCAATTAGCAGAAATTAGTTAGTTTCAACTTTTTGCTGGTTCTCCACATTCATTTCCTCCCGAAACATCAAATTCTGCAAAACTGGCTCTTTGTACCACTGCAAAATATCAATTGCAAACGATTGGTCAACTTCTTCCAAGTTCTCCATCTGTAGATATTTCCCATTCCCCATATTTGAGAAATCTCACATTTTCTTGAAATTTGCTGCTTGCAGCATCTGCTCCTTATCCAAATGTAAAAGTTTCTCTATTGCCATCAAACTCCCTATCTCCAATAATTTCTTTTGCCGATCTAGTTAGATGTCTTCAGTTCGAAAAATAATTCATTTCCAACAACCCCTCATACAACTGAAGCTATTATTTCTCAATTTTTACCTTGAATAGCAAATCTAGTTCTCTCTATCCATCAAATTCTCAGTTAGCAGAAATTAGTTAGTTTCAACTTATTTCCGGCTTTTCTACATTCAATTCCTCCCGTAACATCAAATTCTGCAAAGCTGGCTCTGTGTACCTAGAAAAATATCAGTTTCCAACAGTTGGTCACCTTCTTCCATGTTCTCCGTCTGTAGATATGTCCCATTCCCCATATTTGAGAAATCTCACATTTTCTTGAAATTTGTTGGTTGCAGCATCTGCTCCTTATCCAAATTTAAAAGTTTCTCTATTGCCATCAATCGCCCTATCTCCAATAATTTCTTTTGCCGTTCTAGTTAGATGTCTTCTGTTCTAAAAATAATTCATTTCCAACAACCCCTCATTCAACTGAAGCTATTATTTTCCAATTTCTACTTTGATCAGCAAATCTAGCTCTCTCTATCCATCAAAATCTCAGTTAGCAGAAAATAGTTATTTCAAGTAATTTTGCAGGTTCGCCACATTCAATTCCTCCATAAACTTTAAATTCTGCAATGTTAGCTCTGTGAACCTTCAAAATATCAATTTGATACGATTGGTGAACTTCTTGCTTTTCCTCCATCTGCAGATATGTCCCATTCTCCATATTTGTGAAAACTCACATTTTCTTGAAATTTGTTGTTTGCAGCATCTGCTCCTTAGCCACATGTAAAAATTTCTCTATTACCATCAACCTCGCTATCTCTATTAATTTCTTTTGCCAATCTAGTTAGATGTCTTCAGTTCTAAAAATAATTCATTTCCAACTACCCCTCATACAACTGAAGCTATTATTTCGCAATTTCTACCTTGAATAGCAAATCTAGTTCTATCTATCCATCAAAATCTCAGGTAGCAGAAATTAGTTAGTTTGAACTAATTTGCAGCTTAATCTCCATCTGCAGATTTGTCCCATTCCCCATATTTGTGAAACCTCACATTTTCTGGAATTTTGTTGCTTGCAGCATCTGTTCCTTATCCAAAGGTACAGGTTTCTCCATTTCCATCAACCTCGCTAACTCTATTAATTTCTTTTGCCTGTCTAGATAAAAGTCTTTAGTTCTAAAAATCTCCTAATTTATAGCTACCCCTCATTCAACTGAAGCTATTATTTTCCTTTTTCTACCTTGATCAGCAAATCTGGTTCTCTTAATCAAATTCTCAGTTAGCAGAAAAGATTTAGTTTCAACTCATCTGCAAGTTCTCCACGTTGAATTCCTCCTTAAGATTCAAATTGTTCACAGCTGGCTTACTGCACCCAGCAAAATATCAATTTCAAGCAATAGGTCAAGTTCTTGCATTTTCTCCATCTGCAGATCTGTCCCATTCCCCATATTTGTGACATCTCACATTTTCTGGAAATTTGTTGCTTGCAGCATCTGTTCCTTTTCCAAATGTACAAGTTTCTCCATTTCCATCAACCTCGCTATCTGAATTCATTTATTTTGCCTAACTAGATAAATGTCTTTAGTTCTAAAAATCTCCTAATTTATAGCTACCCCTCATTCAACTGAAGCTATTTTTTTCCTTTTTCTACCTTGATCAGCAAATCTGGTTCTCTTAATCAAATTCTCAGTTAGCAGAAAAGATTTAGTTTCAACTCATCTGCAAGTTCTCCACGTTGAATTCCTGCTTAAGATTCAAATTGTTCACAGCTGGCTTACTGCACCCAGCAAAATATCAATTTCAAGCAATAGGTCAAGTTCTTGCATTTTCTCCATCTGCAGATCTGTCCCATTCCCCATATTTGAGAAATCTCACATTGTCTTGAGATTTGTTGCTTGCAGCCTCTGCTCCTTAGCCAAATGTAAAAACTTCCCTAATACCATCAACCGCGCTATCTCTATTAATTTCTTTCACCTATCTGGATTAATGTCTTCAGTTATAAAAATAATTCATTTCCAACTACCCCTCATGCAACTGAAGCTATTATTTTTAATTTCTACCTTGATCAGCTAATCTAGTTCTCTCTATCCATCAAAATCTCAGGTAGAAGAAATTAGTTAGTTTCAACTAATATGCGGTTTCTCCACATTCAATTCCTCCATAAACTTCAAACTTTGCAATGCTAGCTCTGTGTACCTAGCAAAATATCAATTTCAAACGATGTGCCAACTGCTTGCAATGTCTCCACCTGCAGAGATGTCCCATTACCCATATTTGAGAAATCTCACATTTTCCTGAAATTTGTTGCTTGCAACATGTGCTCCTTATGCAAATGTACAAGTTTCTCTTTTGCCATCAACCTCGCAATTTCTATTTATTTCTTTTGCCTGTCTAGATAAATGCCTTTAGTTCTAAAATTCACCTCATTTCCAAGTACCTCATTCAAGTGAATCTATTATTTCCTGATTTCTTCCTTTATCAGCAAATCTTGTTATCTCTATCCATCAAATTCTCAGTTAGCAGAAGATAGTTAGTTTCAACTATTGTGCTGGTTCTCCACATTCAATTCCTCCATAAACTTCAAATTCTGCAATGCTGGCTCTGTGTGCTCAGCAAAATATCAATTTCAAATGTTTGGTCAGCTTCTTGCATTTTCTCCAGATATGTCCCTTGCCCCATATTTGTGAAATCTCACATTTTCTTGAAATTTGTGGCTCACAGCATCTGTTCCTTATCCAAATATAAAGGTTTCTTCATTTCCAACAACCTCGCCATCTCTATTAATTTCTTTTGCCTATCTAGTTAAATGTCTTTAGTTCTAAAAATCTCCTCATTTGCAAATAGATCTCATTCAACCGGAGATATTATTTTCCGATTTCTACCTTTATCAGCAAATCTAGTTCTCTCTATCCATCAAATTCTCAGTTAGCAGAAAATAGTTATTCTCAACTATTTTGCAGGTTCTCCACATTCAATTCCTCCATAAACTTCAAATTCTGCAATGTTGGCTCTGTGCGCTCAGCGAAATATCAATTTCAAATGATTGGTCAACTTCTTGCATTTTCTCCATCTGCAGATTTGTCCCATTCCCCATATTTGTGAAATCTCACATTTTCTGGAAATTTGTTGCTTGCAGCATTTGTTCCTTATCCAAATGTACAAGTTTCTGCATTTCCATCAACCTCGCTATCTGAATTCATTTATTTTGCCTATCTAGATAAACGTCTTTAGTTCTGAAAATCCCATAATTTATAGCTACCCCTGATTCAACTGATGCTATTATTTTCCGATTTCAACCATGATCAGCAAATCATTTTCTTTCTATCCATCAAATTCTCAATTAGCAGAAATTAGTTAGTTTC
Source organism: Carcharodon carcharias (assembly GCF_017639515.1). Lineage (NCBI taxonomy): Eukaryota > Metazoa > Chordata > Chondrichthyes > Lamniformes > Lamnidae > Carcharodon > Carcharodon carcharias. The sequence continues at coordinate 99,345,889 of NC_054473.1, read as the reverse complement.
AACTTTTTGCTGGTTCTCCACATTCATTTCCTCCCGAAACATCAAATTCTGCAAAACTGGCTCTTTGTACCACTGCAAAATATCAATTGCAAACGATTGGTCAACTTCTTCCAAGTTCTCCATCTGTAGATATTTCCCATTCCCCATATTTGAGAAATCTCACATTTTCTTGAAATTTGCTGCTTGCAGCATCTGCTCCTTATCCAAATGTAAAAGTTTCTCTATTGCCATCAAACTCCCTATCTCCAATAATTTCTTTTGCCGATCTAGTTAGATGTCTTCAGTTCGAAAAATAATTCATTTCCAACAACCCCTCATACAACTGAAGCTATTATTTCTCAATTTTTACCTTGAATAGCAAATCTAGTTCTCTCTATCCATCAAATTCTCAGTTAGCAGAAATTAGTTAGTTTCAACTTATTTCCGGCTTTTCTACATTCAATTCCTCCCGTAACATCAAATTCTGCAAAGCTGGCTCTGTGTACCTAGAAAAATATCAGTTTCCAACAGTTGGTCACCTTCTTCCATGTTCTCCATCTGTAGATATGTCCCATTCCCCATATTTGAGAAATCTCACATTTTCTTGAAATTTGTTGGTTGCAGCATCTGCTCCTTATCCAAATTTAAAAGTTTCTCTATTGCCATCAATCGCCCTATCTCCAATAATTTCTTTTGCCGTTCTAGTTAGATGTCTTCTGTTCTAAAAATAATTCATTTCCAACAACCCCTCATTCAACTGAAGCTATTATTTTCCAATTTCTACTTTGATCAGCAAATCTAGCTCTCTCTATCCATCAAAATCTCAGTTAGCAGAAAATAGTTATTTCAAGTAATTTTGCAGGTTCGCCACATTCAATTCCTCCATAAACTTTAAATTCTGCAATGTTAGCTCTGTGAACCTTCAAAATATCAATTTGATACGATTGGTGAACTTCTTGCTTTTCCTCCATCTGCAGATATGTCCCATTCTCCATATTTGTGAAAACTCACATTTTCTTGAAATTTGTTGTTTGCAGCATCTGCTCCTTAGCCACATGTAAAAATTTCTCTATTACCATCAACCTCGCTATCTCTATTAATTTCTTTTGCCAATCTAGTTAGATATCTTCAGTTCTAAAAATAATTCATTTCCAACTACCCCTCATACAACTGAAGCTATTATTTCGCAATTTCTACCTTGAATAGCAAATCTAGTTCTATCTATCCATCAAAATCTCAGGTAGCAGAAATTAGTTAGTTTGAACTAATTTGCAGCTTAATCTCCATCTGCAGATTTGTCCCATTCCCCATATTTGTGAAACCTCACATTTTCTGGAATTTTGTTGCTTGCAGCATCTGTTCCTTATCCAAAGGTACAGGTTTCTCCATTTCCATCAACCTCGCTAACTCTATTAATTTCTTTTGCCTGTCTAGATAAAAGTCTTTAGTTCTAAAAATCTCCTAATTTATAGCTACCCCTCATTCAACTGAAGCTATTATTTTCCTTTTTCTACCTTGATCAGCAAATCTGGTTCTCTTAATCAAATTCTCAGTTAGCAGAAAAGATTTAGTTTCAACTAATCTGCAAGTTCTCCACGTTGAATTCCTCCTTAAGATTCAAATTGTTCACAGCTGGCTTACTGCACCCAGCAAAATATCAATTTCAAGCAATAGGTCAAGTTCTTGCATTTTCTCCATCTGCAGATCTGTCCCATTCCCCATATTTGTGACATCTCACATTTTCTGGAAATTTGTTGCTTGCAGCATCTGTTCCTTATCCAAATGTACAAGTTTCTGCATTTCCATCAACCTCGCTATCTGAATTCATTTATTTTGCCTAACTAGATAAATGTCTTTAGTTCTAAAAATCTCCTAATTTATAGCTACCCCTCATTCAACTGAAGCTATTTTTTTCCTTTTTCTACCTTGATCAGCAAATCTGGTTCTCTTAATCAAATTCTCAGTTAGCAGAAAAGATTTAGTTTCAACTCATCTGCAAGTTCTCCACGTTGAATTCCTGCTTAAGATTCAAATTGTTCACAGCTGGCTTACTGCACCCAGCAAAATATCAATTTCAAGCAATAGGTCAAGTTCTTGCATTTTCTCCATCTGCAGATCTGTCCCATTCCCCATATTTGAGAAATCTCACATTGTCTTGAGATTTGTTGCTTGCAGCCTCTGCTCCTTAGCCAAATGTAAAAACTTCCCTAATAACATCAACCGCGCTATCTCTATTAATTTCTTTCGCCTATCTGGATTAATGTCTTCAGTTATAAAAATAATTCATTTCCAACTACCCCTCATGCAACTGAAGCTATTATTTTTAATTTCTACCTTGATCAGCTAATCTAGTTCTCTCTATCCATCAAAATCTCAGGTAGAAGAAATTAGTTAGTTTCAACTAATATGCGGTTTCTCCACATTCAATTCCTCCATAAACTTCAAACTTTGCAATGCTAGCTCTGTGTACCTAGCAAAATATCAATTTCAAACGATGTGCCAACTGCTTGCAATGTCTCCACCTGCAGAGATGTCCCATTACCCATATTTGAGAAATCTCACATTTTCCTGAAATTTGTTGCTTGCAACATGTGCTCCTTATGCAAATGTACAAGTTTCTCTTTTGCCATCAACCTCGCAATTTCTATTTATTTCTTTTGCCTGTCTAGATAAATGTCTTTAGTTCTAAAATTCACCTCATTTCCAACTACCTCATTCAAGTGAATCTATTATTTCCTGATTCCTTCCTTTATCAGCAAATCTTGTTATCTCTATCCATCAAATTCTCAGTTAGCAGAAGATAGTTAGTTTCAACTATTGTGCTGGTTCTCCACATTCAATTCCTCCATAAACTTCAAATTCTGCAATGCTGGCTCTGTGTGCTCAGCAAAATATCAATTTCAAATGTTTGGTCAGCTTCTTGCATTTTCTCCAGATATGTCCCTTGCCCCATATTTGTGAAATCTCACATTTTCTTGAAATTTGTGGCTCACAGCATCTGCTCCTTATCCAAATATAAAAGTTTCTTCATTTCCAACAACCTCGCCATCTCTATTAATTTCTTTTGCCTATCTAGTTAAATGTCTTTAGTTCTAAAAATCTCCTCATTTGCAAATAGATCTCATTCAACCGGAGATATTATTTTCCGATTTCTACCTTTATCAGCAAATCTAGTTCTCTCTATCCATCAAATTCTCAGTTAGCAGAAAATAGTTATTCTCAACTATTTTGCAGGTTCTCCACATTCAATTCCTCCATAAACTTCAAATTCTGCAATGTTGGCTCTGTGCGCTCAGCGAAATATCAATTTCAAATGATTGGTCAACTTCTTGCATTTTCTCCATCTGCAGATTTGTCCCATTCCCCATATTTGTGAAATCTCACATTTTCTGGAAATTTGTTGCTTGCAGCATTTGTTCCTTATCCAAATGTACAAGTTTCTGCATTTCCATCAACCTCGCTATCTGAATTCATTTATTTTGCCTATCTAGATAAACGTCTTTAGTTCTGAAAATCCCATAATTTATAGCTACCCCTGATTCAACTGATGCTATTATTTTCCGATTTCAACCATGATCAGCAAATCATTTTCTTTCTATCCATCAAATTCTCAATTAGCAGAAATTAGTTAGTTTCAACTTTTTGCTGGTTCTCCACATTCATTTCCTCCCGAAACATCAAATTCTGCAAAACTGGCTCTTTGTACCACTGCAAAATATCAATTGCAAACGATTGGTCAACTTCTTCCAAGTTCTCCATCTGTAGATATTTCCCATTCCCCATATTTGAGAAATCTCACATTTTCTTGAAATTTGCTGCTTGCAGCATCTGCTCCTTATCCAAATGTAAAAGTTTCTCTATTGCCATCAAACTCCCTATCTCCAATAATTTCTTTTGCCGATCTAGTTAGATGTCTTCAGTTCGAAAAATAATTCATTTCCAACAACCCCTCATACAACTGAAGCTATTATTTCTCAATTTTTACCTTGAATAGCAAATCTAGTTCTCTCTATCCATCAAATTCTCAGTTAGCAGAAATTAGTTAGTTTCAACTTATTTCCGGCTTTTCTACATTCAATTCCTCCCGTAACATCAAATTCTGCAAAGCTGGCTCTGTGTACCTAGAAAAATATCAGTTTCCAACAGTTGGTCACCTTCTTCCATGTTCTCCATCTGTAGATATGTCCCATTCCCCATATTTGAGAAATCTCACATTTTCTTGAAATTTGTTGGTTGCAGCATCTGCTCCTTATCCAAATTTAAAAGTTTCTCTATTGCCATCAATCGCCCTATCTCCAATAATTTCTTTTGCCGTTCTAGTTAGATGTCTTCTGTTCTAAAAATAATTCATTTCCAACAACCCCTCATTCAACTGAAGCTATTATTTTCCAATTTCTACTTTGATCAGCAAATCTAGCTCTCTCTATGCATCAAAATCTCAGTTAGCAGAAAATAGTTATTTCAAGTAACTTTGCAGGTTCGCCACATTCAATTCCTCCATAAACTTTAAATTCTGCAATGTTAGCTCTGTGAACCTTCAAAATATCAATTTGATACGATTGGTGAACTTCTTGCTTTTCCTCCATCTGCAGATATGTCCCATTCTCCATATTTGTGAAAACTCACATTTTCTTGAAATTTGTTGTTTGCAGCATCTGCTCCTTAGCCACATGTAAAAATTTCTCTATTACCATCAACCTCGCTATCTCTATTAATTTCTTTTGCCAATCTAGTTAGATGTCTTCAGTTCTAAAAATAATTCATTTCCAACTACCCCTCATACAACTGAAGCTATTATTTCGCAATTTCTACCTTGAATAGCAAATCTAGTTCTATCTATCCATCAAAATCTCAGGTAGCAGAAATTAGTTAGTTTGAACTAATTTGCAGCTTAATCTCCATCTGCAGATTTGTCCCATTCCCCATATTTGTGAAACCTCACATTTTCTGGAATTTTGTTGCTTGCAGCATCTGTTCCTTATCCAAAGGTACAGGTTTCTCCATTTCCATCAACCTCGCTAACTCTATTAATTTCTTTTGCCTGTCTAGATAAAAGTCTTTAGTTCTAAAAATCTCCTAATTTATAGCTACCCCTCATTCAACTGAAGCTATTATTTTCCTTTTTCTACCTTGATCAGCAAATCTGGTTCTCTTAATCAAATTCTCAGTTAGCAGAAAAGATTTAGTTTCAACTAATCTGCAAGTTCTCCACGTTGAATTCCTCCTTAAGATTCAAATTGTTCACAGCTGGCTTACTGCACCCAGCAAAATATCAATTTCAAGCAATAGGTCAAGTTCTTGCATTTTCTCCATCTGCAGATCTGTCCCATTCCCAATATTTGAGAAATCTCACATTTTCTTGAGATTTGTTGCTTGCAGCCTCTGCTCCTTAGCCAAATGTAAAAACTTCCCTATTACCATCAACCGCGCTATCTCTATTAATTTCTTTCGCCTATCTGGATTTATGTCTTCAGTTATAAAAATAATTCATTTCCAACTACCCCTCATACAACTGAAGCTATTATTTTTAATTTCTACCTTGATCAGCTAATCTAGTTCTCTCTATCCATCAAAATCTCAGGTAGAAGAAATTAGTTAGTTTCAACTAATTTGCGGGTTCTCCACATTCAATTCCTCCATAAACTTCAAACTTTGCAATGCTAGCTCTGTGTACCTAGCAAAATATCAATTTCAAACGATGTGCCAACTGCTTGCAATGTCTCCACCTGCAGAGATGTCCCATTACCCATATTTGAGAAATCTCACATTTTCCTGAAATTTGTTGCTTGCAACATGTGCTCCTTATGCAAATGTACAAGTTTCTCTATTGCCATCAACCTCGCAATTTCTATTTATTTCTTTTGCCTGTCTAGATAAATGTCTTTAGTTCTAAAATTCCACCCATTTCCAACTACCTCATTCAAGTGAATCTATTATTTCCTGATTTCTTCCTTTATCAGCAAATCTTGTTATCTCTATCCATCAAATTCTCAGTTAGCAGAAGATAGTTAGTTTCAACTATTTTGCTGGTTCTCCACATTCAATTCCTCCATAAACTTCAAATTCTGCAATGCTGGCTCTGTGTGCTCAGCAAAATATCAATTTCAAATGATTGGTCAACTTCTTGCATTTTCTCCATCTGCAGATATGTCCCTTGCCCCATATTTGTGAAATCTCACATTTTCTTGAAATTTGTGGCTCACAGCATCTGCTCCTTAGCCACACGTAAAAATTTCTCTATTACCATCAACCTCGCTATCTCTATTAATTTCTTTTGCCTAACTAGTTAAATGTCTTTAGTTCTAAAGATTTCCAAATAGATCTCATTCAACTGGAGCTATTATTTTCTGATTTCTACCTTTATCAGCAAATCTAGTTCTCTCTATCCATCAAATTCTCAGTTAGCAGAAAATAGTTAGTCTCAACTATATTGCAGGTTATCCACATTCAATTCCTCCATAAACTTCAAATTCTGCAATGCTGGCTCTGAGCGCTCAGCGAATTATCAATTTCAAATGATTGGTCAACTTCTTGCATTTTCTCCATCTGCAGATTTGTCCCATTCCCCATATTTGTGAAATCTCACATTTTCTGGAAATTTGTTGCTTGCAGCATCTGTTCCTTATCCAAATATAAACGTTTCTTCATTTCCATCAACCTCGCTATCTCTATTAAATTCTTTTGCCTATCTAGTTAAATGTCCTTAGTTCTAAAAATCTCCTCATTTGCAAATGGATCTCATTCAACCGGAGATATTATTTTCCGCTTTCTACCTTTATCAGCAAATCTAGTTCTCTCTATCCATCAAATTCTCAGTTAGCAGAAAATAGTTAGTCTCAACTATTTTGATGGTTCTCCACATTCAAGTCTCTCCATAAACTTCAAAATCTGCAATGCTGGCTCTTTGCGCTTAGCGAAATATCAATTTCAAATGATTGGTCAACTTCTTGCATTTTCTCCATCTGTAGATATTTCCCATTCCCCATATTTGAGAAATCTCACATTTTCTTGAAATTTGCTGCTTGTAGCATCTGCTCCTTATCCAAATGTAAAAGTTTCTCTATTGCCATCAACCTCGCTATCTGAATTCATTTATTTTGCCTATCTAGATAAACGTCTTAAGTTCTGAAAATCCCATAATTTATAGCTACCCCTGATTCAACTGAAGCTATTATTTTCCGATTTCAGCCATGATCATCAAATCATTTTCTCTCTATCCATCAAATTCTCAATTAGCAGAAATTAGTTAGTTTCAACTTTTTGCTGGTTCTCCACATTCATTTCCTCCCGAAACATCAAATTCTGCAAAACCGGCTCTTTGTACCAGTGCAAAATATCAATTTCAAACGATTGGTCAACTTCTTCCAAGTTCTCCATATGTAGATATTTCCCATTCCCCATATTTGTGAAATCTCACATTTTCTGGAAATTTGTTGCTTGCAGCATCTGTTCCTTATCCAAATGTAAAAGTTTCTCTATTGCCATCAACCTCCCTATCGCCAATAATTTCTTTTGCCGTTCTAGTTAGATGTCTTCAGTTCTAAAAATAATTCATTTCCAACAACCTCTTCAGTCCTAAAAATAATTCATTTCCAACTCATACAACTGAAGCTATTATTTCTCAATTTCTACCTTGAATAGCAAATCTAGTTCTCTCTGTCCATCAAAATCTCAGTTAGCAGAAATTAGTTAGTTTCAAATTATTTCCGGGTTCTCTACATTCAATTCCTCCCGTAACATCAAATTCTGCAAAGCTGGCTCTGTGTACCTAGCAAAATATCAATTTCAAACAGTTGGTCACCTTCTTCCATGTTCTCCATCTGTAGATATGTCCCATTCCCCATATTTGAGAAATCTCACATTTTCTTGAAATTTGTTGGTTGCAGCATCTGCTCCTTATCCAAATTTAGAAGTTTCTCTATTGCCATCAATCTCGCTATCTCTATTAATTTCTTTTGCCTATCTAGATAAATGTCTTTAGTTCTAATAATCGCCGAATTTATAGCTACCCCTCATTCAACTGAAGCTATTATTTTCCAATTTCTACTTTGATCAGCAAATCTAGCTCTCTTTATCCATCAAATTCTCAGTTAGCAGAAAATAGTTATTTCAAGTAATTTTGCAGGTTCTCCACATTCAATTTCTCCATAAACTTTAAATTCTGCAATGTTAGTTCTGTGAACCTTGCAAAATATCAATTTCAAACGATTGGTGAACTTCTTGCTTTTCCTCCATCTGCAGATATGTCCCATTCTCCATATTTGTGAAAACTCACATTTTCTTGAAATTTGTTGTTTGCAGCATCTGCTCCTTAGCCACATGTAAAAATTTCTCTATTACCATCAACCTCGCTATCTCTATTAATTTCTTTTGCCAATCTAGTTAGATGTCTTCAGTTCTAAAAATAATTCATTTCCAACTACCCCTCATACAACTGAAGCTATTATTTCGCAATTTCTACCTTGAATAGCAAATCTAGTTCTATCTATCCATCAAAATCTCAGGTAGCAGAAATTAGTTAGTTTCAAGTAATTTGCAGCTTAATCTCCATCTGCAGATTTGTCCCATTCCCCATATTTGTGAAATCTCACATTTTCTGGAATTTTGTTGCCTGCAGCATCTGTTCCTTATCCAAAGGTACAGGTTTCTCCATTTCCATCAACCTCGCTAACTCTATTAATTTCTTTTGCCTGTCTAGATAAAAGTCTTTAGTTCTAAAAATCTCCTAATTTATAGCTACCCCTCATTCAACTGAAGCTATTATTTTCCTTTTTCTACCTTGATCAGCAAATCTGGTTCTCTTAATCAAATTCTCAGTTAGCAGAAAAGATTTAGTTTCAACTCATCTGCAAGTTCTCCACGTTGAATTCCTCCTTAAGATTCAAATTGTTCACAGCTGGCTTACTGCACCCAGCAAAATATCAATTTCAAGCAATAGGTCAAGTTCTTGCATTTTCTCCATCTGCAGATCTGTCCCATTCCCCATATTTGAGAAATCTCACATTTTCTTGAGATTTGTTGCTTGCAGCCTCTGCTCCTTAGCCAAATGTAAAAACTTCCCTATTACCATCAACCGTGCTATCTCTACTAATTTATTCGCCTCTCTGGATTAATGTCTTCAGTTATAAAAATAATTCATTTCCAACTACCCCTCATACAACTGAAGCTATTATTTTTAATTTCTACCTTGATCAGCTAATCTAGTTCTCTCTATCCATCAAAATCTCAGGTAGAAGAAATTAGTTAGTTTCAACTAATTTGCAGGTTCTCCACATTCAATTCCTCCATAAACTTCAAACTTTGCAATGCTAGCTCTGTGTACCTAGCAAAATATCAATTTCAAAAGATGTGCCAACTGCTTGCAATGTCTCCACCTGCAGAGATGTCCCATTACCCATATTTGAGAAATCTCACATTTTCCTGAAATTTGTTGCTTGCAACATGTGCTCCTTATGCAAATGTACAAGTTTCTCTATTGCCATCAACCTCGCAATTTCTATTTATTTCTTTTGCCTGTCTAGATAAATGTCTTTAGTTCTAAAATTCTCCTCATTTCCAACTACCTCATTCAAGTGAATCTATTATTTCCTGATTTCTTCCTTTATCAGCAAATGTTGTTATCTCTATCCATCAAATTCTCAGTTAGCAGAAGATAGTTAGTTTCAACTATTTTGCTGGTTCTCCACATTCAATTCCTCCATAAACTTCAAATTCTGCAATGCTGGCTCTGTGTGCTCAGCAAAATATCAATTTCAAATGATTGGTCAACTTCTTGCATTTTCTCCATCTGCAGATATGTCCCTTGCCCCATATTTGTGAAATCTCACAGTTTCTTGAAATTTGTGGCACACAGCATCTGTTCCTTATGCAAATATAAAAGTTTCTTCATTTCCATCAACCTCGCTATCTCTATTAATTTCTTTTGCCTATCTAGTTAAATGTCTTTAGTTCTAAAAATCTCCTCAAATGCAAATAGATCTCATTCAACTGAAGCTATTATTTTCCGATTTCAACCATGATCAGCAAATCATTTTCTCTCTATCCATCAAATTCTCAATTAGCAGAAATTAGTTAGTTTCAACTTTTTGCTGTTTCTCCACATTCATTTCCTCCCGAAACATCAAATTCTGCAAAACCGGCTCTTTGTACCACTGCAAAATATCAATTTCAAACGATTGGTCAACTTCTTCCAAGTTCTCCATCTGTAGATATTTCCCATTCCCCATATTTGAGAAATCTCACATTTTCTTGAAGTTTGCTGCTTGCAGCATCTGCTCCTTATCCAAATTTAGAAGTTTCTCTATTGCCATCAATCTCGCTATCTCTTTAATTTCTTTTGCCTAACTAGATAAATGTCTTTAGTTCTAAAAATCGCCTAATTCATAGCTACCCCTCATTCAACTGAAGCTATTATTTTCCAATTTCTACTTTGATCAGCAAATCTAGCTCTCTCTATCCATCAAATTCTCAGTTAGCAGCAAATAGTTATTTCAAGTAATTTGCAGGTTCTCCACATTCAATTCCTCCATAAACTTTAAATTTTGCAATGTTAGCTCTGTGAACCTTGCAAAATATCAATTTCAAACGATTGGTGAACTTCTTGCTTTTTTCCATCTGCCGATATGTCCCATTCTCCATATTTGTGAAAACTCACATTTTCTTGAAATTTGTTGTTTGCAGCATCTGCTCCTTAGCCACACGTAAAAATTTCTCTATTACCATCAACCTCGCTATCTCTATTAATTTGTTTTGCCTATCTAGTTAAATGTCTTTAGTTCCAAAAATCTCCTCATTTGCCAATAGATCTCATTCAACCGGAGCTATTATTTTCCGATCTCTACCTTTATCAGCAAATCTAGTTCTCTCTATCCATCAAATTCTCAGTTAGCAGAAACTAGTTAGTCTCAACTATTTTGCAGGTTCTCCACATTCAATTCTCTCCATAAACTTCAAAATCTGCAATGCTGGCTCTGTGCGCTTAGCGAAATATCAATTTCAAATGATTGGTCAACTTCTTGCATTTTCTCCATCTGCAGATTTGTCCCATTCCCCATATTTGTGAAATCTCACATTTTCTGGAAATTTGTTGCTTGCAGCATCTGTTCCTTTTCCAAATGTACAAGTTTCTGCATTTCCATCAACCTCGCTATCTGAATTCATTTGTTTTGCCTATCTAGATAAACGTCTTTAGTTCTGAAAATCCCATAATTTATAGCTACCCCTGATTCAACTGAAGCTATTATTTTCCGATTTCAACCATGATCAGCAAATCATTTTCTCTCTATCCATCAAATTCTCAAATAGAAGAAATTAGTTAGTTTCAACATTTTGCTGGTTCTCCACATTCATTTCCTCTCGAAACATCAAATTCTGCAAAACTGGCTCTTTGTACCACTGCAAAATATCAATTTCAAACGATTGGTCAACTTCTTCCAAGTTCTCCATCTGTAGATATTTCCCATTCCCCATATTTGAGAAATCTCACATTTTCTTGAAATTTGTTCCTTGCAGCATCTGCTCCTTATCCAAAAGTACAAGTTTCTCTATAGCCATCAACCTCCCTATCTCCAATAATTTCTTTTGCCGATCTAGTTAGATGTCTTCAGTTCTAAAAATAATTCATTTCCAACATCCCCTCATACAACTGAAGCTATTATTTCTCAATTTCTACTTTGATCAGCAAATCTAGCTCTCTCTATCCATCAAAATCTCAGTTAGCAGAAAATAGTTATTTCAAGTAATTTGCAGGTTCTCCACATTCAATTCCTCCATAAACTTTAAATTTTGCAATGTTAGCTCTGTGAACCTTGCAAAATATGAATTTCAAACGATTGGTGAACTTCCTTTTCCTCCATCTGCAGATATGTCCCATTCTCCATATTTGTGAAAACTCACATTTTCTTGAAATTTGTTGTTTGCAGCATCTGCTCCTTAGCCACATGTAAAAATTTCTCTATTACCATCAACCTCGCTATCTCTATTAATTTCTTTTGCCAATCTAGTTAGATGTCTTTAGTTCTAAAAATAATTCATTTCCAACTACCCCTCATACAACTGAAGCTATTATTTCGCAATTTCTACCTTGAATAGCAAATCTAGTTCTATCTATCCATCAAGATCTCAGGTAGCAGAAATTAGTTAGTTTCAACTAATTTGCGGCCGAATCTCCATCTGCAGATTTGTCCCATTCCCCATATTTGTGAAATCTCACATTTTCTGGAAATTTGTTCCTTGCAGCATTTGATCCTTATCCAAATGTACAAGTTTCTGCATTTCCATCAACCTCGCTATCTGAATTCATTTATTTTGTCTATCTAGATAAATGTCTTTAGTTCTGAAAATCCCATAATTTATAGCTACCCCTGATTCAACTGAAGCTATTATTTTCCGATTTCAACCATGATCAGCAAATCATTTTCTCTCTATCCATCAAATTCTCAAATAGAAGAAATTAGTTAGTTTCAACTTTTTGCTGGTTCTCCACATTCATTTCCTCTCGAAACATCAAATTCTGCAAAACTGGCTCTTTGTACCACTGCAAAATATCAATTTCAAACGATTGGTCAACTTCTTCCAAGTTCTCCATCTGTAGATATTTCCCATTCCCTATATTTGAGAAATCTCACATTTTCTGGAAATTTGTTGCTTGCAGCATCTGTTCCTTATTCAAAGGTGCAGGTTTCTCCATTTCCATCAACCTCGCTAACTCTATTAATTTCTTTTGCCTGTCTAGATAAATGTCTTCAGTTCTAAAAATCTCCTAATTTATAGCTACCCCTCATACAACTGAAGCTATCATTTTCCTTTTTCTACCTTGATCAGCAAATCTGGTACTCTTAATCAAATTCTCAGTTAGCAGAAAAGATTTAGTTTCAACTCATCTGCAAGTTCTCCACGTTGAATTCCTCCTTAAGATTCAAATTGTTCACAGCTGGCTTACTGCACCCAGCAAAATATCAATTTCAAGCAATAGGTCAAGTTCTTGCATTTTCTCCATCTGCAGATCTGTCCCATTCCCCCTATTTGAGAAAGCTCACATTTTCTTGAGATTTGTTGCTTGCAGCCTCTGCTCCTTAGCCAAATGTAAAAACTTCCCTATTACCATTAACCACGCTATCTCTCTTAATTTCTTTCGCCTATCTGGATTAATGTCTTCAGTTATAAAAATAATTCATTTCCCACTACCCCTCATACAACTGAAGCTATTATTTTTAATTTCTACCTTGATCAGCTAATCTAGTTCTCTCTATCCATCAAAATCTCAGGTAGAAGAAATTAGTTAGTTTCAACTAATTTGCGGGTTCTCCACATTCAATTCCTCCATAAACTTCAAACTTTGCAAAGCTCTGTGTACCTAGCAAAATATCAATTTCAAATGATGTGCCAACTGCTTGCCATGTCTCCACCTGCAGAGATGTCCCATTACCCATATTTGAGAAATCTCACATTTTCCTGAAATTTGTTGCTTGCAACATGTGCTCCTTATGCAAATGTACAAGTTTCTCCTTTGCCATCAACCTCGCAATTTCTATTTATTTCTTTTGCCTGTCTAGATAAATGTCTTTAGTTCTAAAATTTTCCTCATTTCCAACTACCTCATTCAAGTGAATCTATTATTTCCTGATTTCTTCCTTTATCAGCAAATCTTGTTATCTCTATCCATCAAATTCTCAGTTAGCAGAAGATAGTTAGTTTCAACTATTTTGCTGGTTCTCCACATTCAATTCCTCCATAAACTTCAAATTCGGCAATGCTGGCTCTGTGTGCTCAGCAAAATATCAATTTCAAATGATTGGTCAACTTCTTGCATTTTCTCCATCTGCAGATATGTCCCTTGCCCCATATTTGTGAAATCTCACATTTTCTTGAAATTTGTGGCTCACAGCATCTGCTCCTTATCCAAATATAAATGTTTCTTCATTTCCAACAACCTCGCAATCTCTATAAATTTCTTTTGCCTATCTAGTTAAATGTCTTTAGTTCTAAAAATCTCCTCATTTGCAAATAGATCTCATTCAACCGGAGCTATTATTTTCCGATTTCTACCTTTATCAGCAAATCTAGTTCTCTCTATCCATCAAATTCTCAGTTAGCAGAAAATAGTTAGTCTCAACTATTTTGCAGGTTCTCCACATTCAATTCCTCCATAAACTTCAAATTCTGCAATGTTGGCTCTGTGCGCTCAGCGAAATATCAATTTCAAATGATTGGTCAACTTCTTGCATTTTCTCCATCTGCAGATTTGTCTCATTCCCCATATTTGTGAAATCTCACATTTTCTGGAAATTTGTTGCTTGCAGCATCTGTTCCTTATCCAAATGTACAAGTTTCTGCATTTCCATCAACCTCGCTATCTGAATTCATTTATTTTGCCTATCTAGATAAACGTCTTTAGTTCTGAAAATCCCATAATTTATAGCTACCCCTGATTCAACTGAAGCTATTATTTTCCCATTTCAACCATGATCAGCAAATCATTTTCTCTCTATCCATCAAATTCTCAATTAGCAGAAATTAGTTAGTTTCAACTTTTTGCTGGTTCTCCACATTCATTTCCTCCCGAAACATCACATTCTGCAAAACTGGCTCTTTGTACCACTGCAAAATATCAATTTCAAACGATTGGTCAACTTCTTCCAAGTTCTCCATCTGTAGATATTTCCCATTCCCCATATTTGAGAAATCTCACATTTTCTTAAAATTTGCTGCTTGCAGCATCTGCTCCTTATCCAAATGTAAAAGTTTCTCTATTGCCATCAACCTCCCTATCTCCAATAATTTCTTTTGCCGATCTAGTTAGATGTCTTCAGTTCTAAAAATAATTCATTTCCAACAACCCCTCATACAACTGAAGCTATTATTTCTCAATTTCTACCTTGAATAGCAAATCTAGTTCTCTCTATCCATCAAATTCTCAGTTAGCAGAAATTAGTTAGTTTCAACTTATTTCTGGGTTCTCTACATTCAATTCCTCCCGTAACATCAAATTCTGCAAAGCTGGCTCTGTGTACCTAGCAAAATATCAATTTCCAACAGTTGGTCACCTTCTTCCATGTTCTCCGTCTGTAGATATGTCCCATTCCCCATATTTGAGAAATCTCACATTTTCTTGAAATTTGTTGGTTGCAGCATCTGCTCCTTATCCAAATTTAAAAGTTTCTCTATTGCCATCAATCTCGCTATCTCTATGAATTTCTTTTGCCTATCTAGATAAATGTCTTTAGTTCTAAAAATTGCCGAATTTACAGCTACCCCTCATTCAACTGAAGCTATTATTTTCCAATTTCTACTTTGATCAGCAAATCTAGCTCTCTCTATCCATCAAATTCTCAGTTAGCAGAAAATAGTTATTTCAAGTAATTTGCAGGTTCTCCACATTCAATTCCTCCATAAACTTTAAATTTTGCAATGTTAGCTCTGTGAACGTTGCAAAATATCAATTTGAAACGATTGGTGAACTTCTTGCTTTTCCTCCATCTGCAGATATGTCCCATTCTCCATATTTGTGAAAACTCACATTTTCTTGAAATTTGTTGTTTGCAGCATCTGCTCCTTATCGACATTAAAAATTTCTCTATTACCATCAACCTGGCTATCTCTATTAATTTCTTTTGCCTATCTGGTTAAATGTCTTTAGTTCTAAAAATCTTCTCATTTGCAAATAGATCTCGTTCAACCGGAGCTATTATTTTCCGATTTCAACCTTTATCAGCAAATCTAGTTCTCTCTATCCATCAAATTCTCAGTTAGCAGAAAATAGTTAGTCTCAACTATTTTGCAGGTTCTCCACATTCAATTCTCTCCATAAACTGCAAAATCTGCAATGCTGGCTCTGTGCGCTTAGCGAAATATCAATTTCAAATGATTGGTCAACTTCTTGCATTTTCTCCATCTGCAGATTTGTCCCATTCCCCATATTTGTGAAATCTCACATTTTCTGGAAATTTGTTGCTTGCAGCATCTGTTCCTTATCCAAATGTACAAGTTTCTGCATTTCCATCAACATCGCTATCTGAATTCATTTATTTTGCCTATCTAGATAAACGTCTTTAGTTCTGAAAATCCCATAATTTATAGCTACCCCTGATTCAACTGAAGCTATTATTTTCCCATTTCAACCATGATCAGCAAATCATTTTCTTTCTATCCATCAAATTCTCAATTAGCAGAAATTAGTTAGTTTCAACTTTTTGCTGGTTCTCCACATTCATTTCCTCCCGAAACATCAAATTCTGCAAAACTGGCTCTTTGTACCACTGCAAAATATCAATTTCAAACGATTGGTCAACTTCTTCCAAGTTCTCCATCTGTAGATATTTCCCATTCCCCATATTTGAGAAATCTCACATTTTCTTAAAATTTGCTGCTTGCAGCATCTGCTCCTTATCCAAATGTAAAAGTTTCTCTATTGCCATCAACCTCCCTATCTCCAATAATTTCTTTTGCCGATCTAGTTAGATGTCTTCAGTTCTAAAAATAATTCATTTCCAACAACCCCTCATACAACTGAAGCTATTATTTCTCAATTTCTACCTTGAATAGCAAATCTAGTTCTCTCTATCCATCAAATTCTCAGTTAGCAGAAATTAGTTAGTTTCAACTTATTTCCGGGTTCTCTACATTCAATTCCTCCCGTAACATCAAATTCTGCAAAGCTGGCTCTGTGTACCTAGCAAAATATCAATTTCCAACAGTTGGTCACCTTCTTCCATGTTCTCCATCTGGAGATAAGTCCCATTCCCCATATTTGAGAAATCTCACATTTTCTTGAGATTTGTTGCTTGCAGCCTCTGCTCCATAGCCAAATGTAAAAACTTCCCTAATACCATCAACCGCGCTATCTCTATTAATTTATTTCGCCTATCTGGATTAATGTCTTCAGTTATAAAAATAATTCATTTCCAACTTCCCCTCATGCAACTGAAGCTATTATTTTTAATTTCTACCTTGATCAGCTAATCTAGTTCTCTCTATCCATCAAAATCTCAGGTAGAAGAAATTAATTAGTTTCAACTAATTTGCGGGTTCTCCACATTCAATTCCTCCATAAACTTCAAACTTTGCAATGTGTAACTAGCAAAATATCAATTTCAAATGATGTGCCAACTGCTTGCAATGTCTCCAGCTGCAGAGATGTCCCATTACCCATATTTGAGAAATCTCACATTTTCCTGATATTTGTTGCTGGCAACATGTGCTCCTTATGCAAATGTACAAGTTTCTCTATTGCCATCAACCTCACAATTTCTATTTATTTCTTTTGCCTGTCTAGATAAATTTCTTTAGTTCTAAAATTCTCCTCATTTCCAACTACCTCATTCAAGTGAATCTATTATTTCCTGATTTCTTCCTTTATCAGCAAATCTTGTTATCTCTATCCATCAAATTCTCAGTTAGCAGAAGATAGTTAGTTTCAACTATTTTGCTGGTTCTCCACATTCAATTCCTCCATAAACTTCAAATTCTGCAATGCTGGCTCTGTGTGCTCAGCAAAATATCAATTTCAAATGATTGGTCAACTTCTTGCATTTTCTCCATCTGCAGATATGTCCCTTGCCCCATATTTGTGAAATCTCACATTTTCTTGAAATTTGTGGCTCACAGCATCTGTTCCTTATGCAAATATAAAAGTTTCTTCATTTCCATCAACCTCGCTATCTCTATAAATTTCTTTTGCCTATCTAGTTAAATGTCTTTAGTTCTAAAAATCTCCTCATTTGCAAATAGATCTCATTCAACCGGAGCTATTATTTTCCGATTTCTACCTTTATCAGCAAATCTAGTTCTCTCTATCCATCAAATTCTCAGTTAGCAGAAAATAGTTAGTCTCAACTATTTTGCAGGTTCTCCACATTCAATTCCTCCATAAACTTCAAATTCTGCAATGTTGGCTCTGTGCGCTCAGCGAAATATCAATTTCAAATGATTGGTCAACTTCTTGCATTTTCTCCATCTGCAGATTTGTCTCATTCCCCATATTTGTGAAATCTCACATTTTCTGGAAATTTGTTGCTTGCAGCATCTGTTCCTTATCCAAATGTACAAGTTTCTGCATTTCCATCAACCTCGCTATCTGAATTCATTTCTTTTGCCTATCTAGATAAACGTCTTTAGTTCTGAAAATCCCATAATTTATAGCTACCCCTGATTCAACTGAAGCTATTATTTTCCCATTTCAACCATGATCAGCAAATCATTTTCTCTCTATCCATCAAATTCTCAATTAGCAGAAATTAGTTAGTTTCAACTTTTTGCTGGTTCTCCACATTCATTTCCTCCCGAAACATCACATTCTGCAAAACTGGCTCTTTGTACCACTGCAAAATATCAATTTCAAACGATTGGTCAACTTCTTCCAAGTTCTCCATCTGTAGATATTTCCCATTCCCCATATTTGAGAAATCTCACATTTTCTTAAAATTTGCTGCTTGCAGCATCTGCTCCTTATCCAAATGTAAAAGTTTCTCTATTGCCATCAACCTCCCTATCTCCAATAATTTCTTTTGCCGATCTAGTTAGATGTCTTCAGTTCTAAAAATAATTCATTTCCAACAACCCCTCATACAACTGAAGCTATTATTTCTCAATTTCTACCTTGAATAGCAAATCTAGTTCTCTCTATCCATCAAATTCTCAGTTAGCAGAAATTAGTTAGTTTCAACTTATTTCTGGGTTCTCTACATTCAATTCCTCCCGTAACATCAAATTCTGCAAAGCTGGCTCTGTGTACCTAGCAAAATATCAATTTCCAACAGTTGGTCACCTTCTTCCATGTTCTCCGTCTGTAGATATGTCCCATTCCCCATATTTGAGAAATCTCACATTTTCTTGAAATTTGTTGGTTGCAGCATCTGCTCCTTATCCAAATTTAAAAGTTTCTCCATTGCCATCAATCTCGCTATCTCTATGAATTTCTTTTGCCTATCTAGATAAATGTCTTTAGTTCTAAAAATTGCCGAATTTACAGCTACCCCTCATTCAACTGAAGCTATTATTTTCCAATTTCTACTTTGATCAGCAAATCTAGCTCTCTCTATCCATCAAATTCTCAGTTAGCAGAAAATAGTTATTTCAAGTAATTTGCAGGTTCTCCACATTCAATTCCTCCATAAACTTTAAATTTTGCAATGTTAGCTCTGTGAACGTTGCAAAATATCAATTTGAAACGATTGGTGAACTTCTTGCTGTTCCTCCATCTGCAGATATGTCCCATTCTCCATATTTGTGAAAACTCACATTTTCTTGAAATTTGTTGTTTGCAGCATCTGCTCCTTATCGACATTAAAAATTTCTCTATTACCATCAACCTGGCTATCTCTATTAATTTCTTTTGCCTATCTGGTTAAATGTCTTTAGTTCTAAAAATCTTCTCATTTGCAAATAGATCTCGTTCAACCGGAGCTATTATTTTCCGATTTCAACCTTTATCAGCAAATCTAGTTCTCTCTATCCATCAAATTCTCAGTTAGCAGAAAATAGTTAGTCTCAACTATTTTGCAGGTTCTCCACATTCAATTCTCTCCATAAACTGCAAAATCTGCAATGCTGGCTCTGTGCGCTTAGCGAAATATCAATTTCAAATGATTGGTCAACTTCTTGCATTTTCTCCATCTGCAGATTTGTCCCATTCCCCATATTTGTGAAATCTCACATTTTCTGGAAATTTGTTGCTTGCAGCATCTGTTCCTTATCCAAATGTACAAGTTTCTGCATTTCCATCAACATCGCTATCTGAATTCATTTATTTTGCCTATCTAGATAAACGTCTTTAGTTCTGAAAATCCCATAATTTATAGCTACCCCTGATTCAACTGAAGCTATTATTTTCCCATTTCAACCATGATCAGCAAATCATTTTCTTTCTATCCATCAAATTCTCAATTAGCAGAAATTAGTTAGTTTCAACTTTTTGCTGGTTCTCCACATTCATTTCCTCCCGAAACATCAAATTCTGCAAAACTGGCTCTTTGTACCACTGTAAAATATCAATTTCAAACGATTGGTCAACTTCTTCCAAGTTCTCCATCTGTAGATATTTCCCATTCCCCATATTTGAGAAATCTCACATTTTCTTAAAATTTGCTGCTTGCAGCATCTGCTCCTTATCCAAATGTAAAAGTTTCTCTATTGCCATCAACCTCCCTATCTCCAATAATTTCTTTTGCCGATCTAGTTAGATGTCTTCAGTTCTAAAAATAATTCATTTCCAACAACCCCTCATACAACTGAAGCTATTATTTCTCAATTTCTACCTTGAATAGCAAATCTAGTTCTCTCTATCCATCAAATTCTCAGTTAGCAGAAATTAGTTAGTTTCAACTTATTTCCGGGTTCTCTACATTCAATTCCTCCCGTAACATCAAATTCTGCAAAGCTGGCTCTGTGTACCTAGCAAAATATCAATTTCCAACAGTTGGTCACCTTCTTCCATGTTCTCCATCTGGAGATAAGTCCCATTCCCCATATTTGAGAAATCTCACATTTTCTTGAGATTTGTTGCTTGCAGCCTCTGCTCCATAGCCAAATGTAAAAACTTCCCTAATACCATCAACCGCGCTATCTCTATTAATTTATTTCGCCTATCTGGATTAATGTCTTCAGTTATAAAAATAATTCATTTCCAACTTCCCCTCATGCAACTGAAGCTATTATTTTTAATTTCTACCTTGATCAGCTAATCTAGTTCTCTCTATCCATCAAAATCTCAGGTAGAAGAAATTAATTAGTTTCAACTAATTTGCGGGTTCTCCACATTCAATTCCTCCATAAACTTCAAACTTTGCAATGTGTAACTAGCAAAATATCAATTTCAAATGATGTGCCAACTGCTTGCAATGTCTCCAGCTGCAGAGATGTCCCATTACCCATATTTGAGAAATCTCACATTTTCCTGATATTTGTTGCTGGCAACATGTGCTCCTTATGCAAATGTACAAGTTTCTCTATTGCCATCAACCTCACAATTTCTATTTATTTCTTTTGCCTGTCTAGATAAATTTCTTTAGTTCTAAAATTCTCCTCATTTCCAACTACCTCATTCAAGTGAATCTATTATTTCCTGATTTCTTCCTTTATCAGCAAATCTTGTTATCTCTATCCATCAAATTCTCAGTTAGCAGAAGATAGTTAGTTTCAACTATTTTGCTGGTTCTCCACATTCAATTCCTCCATAAACTTCAAATTCTGCAATGCTGGCTCTGTGTGCTCAGCAAAATATCAATTTCAAATGATTGGTCAACTTCTTGCATTTTCCCCATCTGCAGATAGGTCCCTTGCCCCATATTTGTGAAATCTCACATTTTCTTGAAATTTGTGGCTCACAGCATCTGTTCCTTATGCAAATATAAAAGTTTCTTCATTTCCATCAACCTCGCTATCTCTATTAATTTCTTTTGCCTATCTAGTTAAATGTCTTTAGTTCTAAAAATCTCCTCATTTGCAAATAGATCTCATTCAACCGGAGCTATTATTTTCCGATTTCTACCTTTATCAGCAAATCTAGTTCTCTGCATCCATCAAACTCTCAGTTAGCAGAAAATAGTTAGTCTCAACTATTTTGCAGGTTCTCCACATTCAATTCTCTCCATAAACTTCAAATTCTGCAATGTTGGCTCTGTGCGCTCAGCGAAATATCAATTTCAAATGATTGGTCAACTTCTTGCATTTTCTCCATCTGCAGATTTGTCCCATTCCCCATATTTGTGAAATCTCACATTTTCTGGAAATTTGTTGCTTGCAGCATCTGTTCCTTATCCAAATGTACAAGTTTCTGCATTTCCATCAACCTCGCTATCTGAATTCATTTATTTTGCCTATCTAGATAAACGTCTTTAGTTCTGAAAATCCCATAATTTATAGCTACCCCTGATTCAACTGAAGCTATTATTTTCCGATTTCAACCATGATCAGCAAATCATTTTCTCTCTATCCATCAAATTCTCAATTAGCAGAAATTAGTTAGTTTCAACTTTTTGCTGGTTCTCCACATTCATTTCCTCCCGAAACATCAAATTCTGCAAAAATGGCTCTTTGTACCACTGCAAAATATCAATTTCAAACGATTGGTCAACTTCTTCCAAGTTCTCCATCTGTAGATATTTCCCATTCCCCATATTTGAGAAATCTCACATTTTCTTGAAATTTGCTGCTTGCAGCATCTGCTCCTTATCCAAATGTAAAAGTTTCTCTATTGCCATCAACCTCCCTATCTCCAATAATTTCTTTTGCCGATCTAGTTAGATGTCTTCAGTTCTAAAAATAATTCATTTCCAACAACCCCTCATACAACTGAAGCTATTATTTCTCAATTTCTACCTTGAATAGCAAATCTAGTTCTCTCTATCCATCAAATTCACAGTTAGCAGAAATTAGTTAGTTTCAACTTATTTCCGGGCTCTCTACATTCAATTCCTACCGTAACATCAAATTCTGCAAAGCTGGCTCTGTGTACCTAGCAAAATATCAATTTCCAACAGTTGGTCACCTTCTTCCATGTTCTCCGTCTGTAGATATGTCCCATTCCCCATATTTGAGAAATCTCACATTTTCTTGAAATTTGTTGGTTGCAGCATCTGCTCCTTATCCAAATTTAAAAGTTTCTCTATTGCCATCAATCTCGCTATCTCTATGAATTTCTTTTGCCTATCTAGATAAATGTCTTTAGTTCTAAAAATCGCCGAATTTATAGCTACCCCTCATTCAACTGAAGCTATTATTTTCCAATTTCTACTTTGATCAGCAAATCTAGCTCTCTCTATCCATCAAATTCTCAGTTAGCAGAAAATAGTTATTTCAAGTAATTTGCAGTTTCTCCACATTCAATTCCTCTTTAAAATTTAAATTTTGCAATGTTAGCTCTGTGAACCTTGCAAAATATCAATTTCAAACGATTGGTGAACTTCTTGCTTTTCCTCCATCTGCAGATATGTCCCATTCTCCACATTTGTGAAAACTCACATTTTCTTGAAATTTGTTGTTTGCAGCATCTGCTCCTTAGCCACATGTAAAAATTTCTCTATTACCATCAACCTCGCTATCTCTATTAATTTCTTTTGCCTATCTAGTTAAATGTCTTTAGTTCTAAAAATCTCCTCATTTGCAAATAGATCTCATTCAAACGGAGCTATTATTTTCCGATTTCTACCTTTATCAGCAAATCTAGTTCTCTCTATCCATCAAATTCTCAGTTAGCAGAAAATAGTTAGTCTCAACTATTTTGCAGGTTCTCCACATTCAATTCTCTCTATAAACTTCAAAATCTGCAATGCTGGCTCTGGGCGCTTAGCGAAATATCAATTTCAAATGATTGGTCAACTTCTTGCATTTTCTCCATCTGCAGATTTGTCCCATTCCCCATATTTGTGAAATCTCACATTTTCTGGAAATTTGTTGCTTGCAGCATCTGTTCCTTATCCAAATGTACAACTTTCTGCATTTCCATCAACCTCGCTATCTGAATTCATTTATTTTGCCTATCTAGATAAACGTCTTTAGTTCTGAAAATCCCATAATTTATAGCTACCCCTGATTCAACTGAAGCTATTATTTTCCGATTTCAACCATGATCAGCAAATCATTTTCTCTCTATCCATCAAATTCTCAATTAGCAGAAATTAGTTAGTTTCAACTTTTTGCTGGTTCTCCACATTCATTTCTTCCCGAAACATCAAATTCTGCAAAACTGGCTCTTTGTACGACTGCAAAATATCAATTTCAAATGATTGGTCAACTTCTTCCAAGTTCTCCATCTGTAGATATTTCCCATTCCCCATATTTGAGAAATCTCACATTTTCTTGAAATTTGCTGCTTGCAGCATCTGCTCCTTATCCAAATGTAAAAGTTTCTCTATTGCCATCAACCTCCCTATCTCCAATAATTTCTTTTGCCGTTCTAGTTAGATGTCTTCAGTTCTAAAAATAATTCATTTCCAACAACCCCTCATACAACTGAAGCTATTATTTCTCAATTTCTACCTTGAATAGCAAATCTAGTTCTCTCTATCCATCAAAATCTCAGGTAGCAGAAATTAGTTAGCTTCCACTTATTTTCGGGTTCTCTACATTCAATTCCTCCCGTAACATCAAATTCTGCAAAGCTGGCTCTGTGTACCTAGCAAAATATCAATTTCAAACAGTTGGTCACCTTCTTCCATGTTCTCCATCTGTAGATATGTCCCATTCCCCATATTTGAGAAATCTCATATTTTCTTGAAATTTGTTGTTTGCAGCATCTGCTCCTTATCCAAATTGAAAAGTTTCTCTATTGCCATCAATCTCGCTATCTCTATGAATTTCTTTTGCCTATCTAGATAAATGTCTTTAGTTCTAAAAATCGCCGAATTTATAGCTACCCCTCATTCAACTGAAGCTATTATTTTCCAATTTCTACTTTGATCAGCAAATCTAGCTCTCTCTATCCATCAAATTCTGTTAGCAGAAAATAGTTATTTCAAGTACTTTTGCAGTTTCTCCACATTCAATTCCTCCATAAACTTTAAATTCTGCAATGTTAGCTCTGTGAACCTTGCAAAATATCAATTTCAAACGATTGGTGAACTTCTTGCTTTTCCTCCATCTGCAGATATGTCCCATTCTCCATATTTGTGAAAACTCACATTTTCTTGAAATTTGTTGTTTGCAGCATCTGCTCCTTAGCCACATGTAAAAATTTCTCTATTGCCATCAACCTCGCTATCTCTATTAATTTCTTTTGCCAATCTAGTTAGATGTCTTCAGTTCTAAAAATAATTCATTTCCAACTACCCCTCATACAACTGAAGCTATTATTTCTCAATTTCTACCTTGAATAGCAAATCTAGTTCTATCTATCCATCAAAATCTCAGGTAGCAGAAATTAGTTCGTTTCAACTAATTTGCGGCTTAATCTCCATCTGCAGATTTGTCCCATTCCCCATATTTGTGAAATCTCACATTTTCTGGAAATTTGTTGCTTGCAGCATCTGTTCCTTAACCAAATGTACAAGTTTCTGCATTTCCATCAACCTCGCTATCTGAATTCATTTATTTTGCCTATCTAGATAAACGTCTTTAGTTCTGAAAATCCCATAATTTATAGCTACCCCTGATTCAACTGAAGCTATTATTTTCTGATTTCAACCATGATCAGCAAATCATTTTCTCTCTATCCATCAAATTCTCAATTAGCAGAAATTAGTTAGTTTCAACTTTTTGCTGGTTCTCCACATTCATTTCCTCCCGAAACATCAAATTCTGCAAAACTGGCTCTTTGTACCACTG
This sequence comes from Carcharodon carcharias, assembly GCF_017639515.1. Lineage (NCBI taxonomy): Eukaryota > Metazoa > Chordata > Chondrichthyes > Lamniformes > Lamnidae > Carcharodon > Carcharodon carcharias. The sequence continues at coordinate 99,320,653 of NC_054473.1, read as the reverse complement.
CAAAATATCAATTTCAAACGATTGGTCAACTTCTTCCAAGTTCTCCATCTGTAGATATTTCCCATTCCCCATATTTGAGAAATCTCACATTTTCTTGAAATATGCTGCTTGCAGCATCTGCTCCTTATCCAAATGTAAAAGTTTCTCTATTGCCATCAACCTCCCTATCTCCAATAATTTCTTTTGCCGTTCTAGTTAGATTTCTTCAGTTCTAAAAATAATTCATTTCCAACAACCCCTCATACAACTGAAGCTATTATTTCTCAATTTCTACCTTGAATAGCAAATCTAGTTCTCTCTATCCATCAAATTCACAGTTAGCAGAAATTAGTTAGTTTCAACTTATTTCCGGGTTTTCTACATTCAATTCCTCCCGTAACATCAAATTCTGCAAAGCTGGCTCTGTGTACCTAGCAAAATATCAATTTCAAATGATTGGTCAACTTCTTGCATTTTCTCCATCTGCAGATATGTCCCTTGCCCCATATTTGTCAAATCTCACATTTTCTTGAAATTTGTGGCTCACAGCATCTGCTCCTTATCCAAATATTAAAGTTTCTTCATTTCCATCAACCTCGCTATCTCTATTAATTTCTTTTGCCTATCTAGTTAAATGTCTCTAGTTCTAAAAATCTCCTCATCTGCAAATAGATCTCAATCAACCGGAGCTATTATTTTCCGATTTCTACCTTTATCAGCAAATCTAGTTCTCTCTATCCATCAAATTCTCAGTTAGCAGAAAATAGTTAGTCTCAACTATTTTGCAGGTTCTCCACTTTCAATTCTCTCCATAAACTTCAAAATCTGCAATGCTGGCTCTGTGCGCTTAGCGAAATATCAATTTCAAATGATTGGTCAACTTCTTGCATTTTCTCCATCGGCAGATATGTCCCATTCCCCATATTTGTGAAATCTCACATTTTCTGGAAATTTGTTGCTTGCAGCATCTGTTCCTTCACCAAATGTACAAGTTTCTGCATTTCCATCAACCTCGCTATCTGAATTCATTTATTTTGCCTATCTAGATAAACGTCTTTAGTTCTGAAAATCCCATAATTTATAGCTACCCCTGATTCAACTGAAGCTATTATTTTCCGATTTCAACCATGATCAGCAAATCATTTTCTCTCTATCCATCAAATTCTCAATTAGCAGAAATTAGTTAGTTTCAACTTTTTGCTGGTTCTCCACATTCATTTCCTCCCGAAACATCAAATTCTGCAAAACTGGCTCTTTGTACCACTGCAAAATATCAATTTCAAACGATTGGTCAACTTCTTCCAAGTTCTCCATATGTAGATATTTCCCATTCCCCATATTTGAGAAATCTCACATTTTCTTGAAATTTGCTGCTTGCAGCATCTGCTCCTTATCCAAATGTAAAAGTTTCTCTATTGCCATCAACCTCCCTATCTCCAATAATTTCTTTTGCCGTTCTAGTTAGATGTCTTCAGTTCTAAAAATAATTCATTTCCAACAACCCCTCAAACAACTGAAGCTATTATTTCTCCATTTCTACCTTGAATAGCAAATCTAGTTCTCTCTATCCATCAAAATCTCAGGTAGCAGAAATTAGTTATTTCAAGTAATTTTGCAGGTTCTCCACGTTCAATTCCTCCATAAACTTTAATTTCTGCAATGTTAGCTCTGTGAACGTGGCAAAATATCAATTTCAAACGATTGGTGAACTTCTTGCTTTTCCTCCATCTGCAGATATGTCCCATTCTCCATATTTGTGAAAACTCACATTTTCTTGAAATTTGTTGTTTGCAGCATCTGCTCCTTAGCCACATGTAAAAATTTCTCTATTACCATCAACCTCGCTATCTCTATTAATTTCTTTTGCCAATCTAGTTAGATGTCTTCAGTTCTAAAAATAATTCATTTCCAACTACCCCTCATACAACTGAAGCTATTATTTCGCAATTTCTACCTTGAATAGCAAATCTAGTTCTATCTATCCATCAAAATCTCAGGTAGCAGAAATTAGTTAGTTTCAACTAATTTGCGGCGTAATCTCCATCTGCAGATTTGTCCCATTCCCCATATTTGTGAAATCTCACATTTTCTGGAAATTTGTTGCTTGCAGCATCTGTTCCTTATCCAAATGTACAAGTTTCTGCATTTCCATCAACCTCGCTATCTGAATTCATTTATTTTGCCTATCTAGATAAACGTCTTTCGTTCTGAAAATCCCATAATTTATAGCTACCCCTGATTCAACTGAAGCTATTATTTTCCGATTTCAACCATGATCAGCAAATCATTTTCTCTCTATCCAAAAATTCTCAATTAGCAGAAATTAGTTAGTTTCAACTTTTTGCTGGTTCTCCACATTCATTTCCTCACAAAACATCAAATTCTGCAAAACTAGCTCTTTGTACCACTGCAAAATATCAATTTCAAACAATTGGTCAACTTCTTCCAAGTTCTCCATCTGTAGATATTTCCCATTCCCCATATTTGAGAAATCTCACATTTTCTTGAAATATGCTGCTTGCAGCATCTGCTCCTTATCCAAATGTAAAAGTTTCTCTATTGCCATCAACCTCCCTATCTCCAATAATTTCTTTTGCCGTTCTAGTTAGATGTCTTCAGTTCTAAAAATAATTCATTTCCAACAACCCCTCATACAACTGAAGCTATTATTTTGCAATTTCTACCTTGAATAGCAAATCTAGTTCTATCTATCCATCAAAATCTCAGGTAGCAGAAATTAGTTATCTTCAACTAATTTGCGGGTTAATCTCCATCTGCAGATTTGTCCCATTCCCCATATTTGAGAAATCTCACATTTTCTTGAGATTTGTTGCTTGCAGCCTCTGCTCCTTAGCCAAATGTAAAAACTTCCCTATTACCATCAACCGCGCTATCTCTATTAATTTCTTTCGCCTATCTGGATTAATGTCTTCAGTTATAAAAATAATTCATTTCCAACTACCCCTCATACAACTGAAGCTATTATTTTTAATTTCTACCTTGTTCAGCTAATCTAGTTCTCTCTATCCATCAAAATCTCAGGTAGAAGAAATTAGTTATTTTCAACTAATTTGCGGGTTCTCCACATTTAATTCCTCCATAAACTTCAAACTTTGCAATGCTAGCTCTGTGTACCTAGCAAAATATCAATTTCAAATGCTTGGTCAACTTCTTGCTTTTTCTATATCTGCTGATATGTCCCATTCCACTTATTTGTGAAATCGCACATTTTCTTGACATTTGTTGCTGGCAGCATCTGCTCCTTATCCAAATATATAAGTTTCTCTTTTGCCATCAACCTGGCTATCTCTATTAATTTCTTTTGCCTATCTAGATAAATGTCATTAGTTCTAAAAATCTCCTCATTTCCAACTACCCCTCATTCAACTGAAGCTATTATTTCCGGATTTCTACCTTTATCAGCAAATCTAGTTATCTCTATCCATCAAATTCTCAGTTAGCAGAAAATAGTTAGTTTCAACTAATTTGCAGCTTCTACACATTCAATTCCTCCATAAACTTCAAATTCTGCAATTCTGGCTCTGGTTACCTAGCCAAATATCAATTTCAAACGATAGGTCAATTTCTCGCATTTTCTCCATTTGCAGATATGTCCCATTCTCCATATTTGAGAAATCTCACATTTGCATAAATTTTTTTGCTTGCAAGCATGTGCTCCTTATCCAAATTTACAAGTTTCTCAATTGCCATCAATCTCGCTATTTCTATTAATTTCTTTTGCCTATCTAGATAAATGTCTTTACTTCTAAAAATTTCTCATTTGCAACTACACCTCATTCAACCGGAGCTATTATTTTCCGATTCCTACCTTTATCAGCAAATCTAGTTCTCTCTATCCATCAAATTCTCAGTTAGCAGAAAATAGTTAGTTTCAAATAATTTGCAGGTTCTCCAAATTTAATTCCTCCATAAACTTCAAATTTTGCAAGACTGCTTCTGTGTACCTAGCAAAATATCAATTTCAAATGATTGGTCAACTTTTTGCTTTTTCTATATCTGCTGATATGTCCCATTCCACTTATTTGTGAAATCGCACATTTTCTTGACATTTGTTGCTGGCAGCATCTGCTCCTTATCCAAATATATAAGTTTCTCTTTTGCCATCAACCTGGCTATCTCTATTAATTTCTTTTGCCTATCTAGATAAATGCCATTAGTTCGAAAAATCTCCTCATTTCCAACTACCCCTCAATCAACTGAAGCTATTAATTCTGGATTTCTACCTTTATCACCAAATCTAGTCCTCTCTAACCATCAAATTCTCAGTTCGCGGAAAGTAGTTAGTTTCAACTAATTTGCGGGTTCTCCACATTGAAAAACGCCATAAACTTCAAATTCTGCAATGCTGGCTCTGTGTACCTAGCAAAATATCAAATTCAATCGATTGGTCAACTTCTTGCTTTTCCTCCATCTGCAGATAGTTCACATTCAATACATCTGTGAAATCTCACGTTTTCTTGAAATTTGTTGCTTGCAGCATCCGCTCCTTATCCAAATGTACAAGTATCTCTATTGCCAACAATCTCGCTATTTGTATTAATTTCTTTTGCCTATCAAGATCAATGTCTTCAGTTCTAAAAATCTCCTCATTTGCAACTACACCTCAATCAACCGGAGCAATTATTTTCCAATTTCAACCTTTATCAGCAGATCTAGTTCCCTCTATCCATCAAATTCTCAGTTAGCAGAAAATAGATAGTTACAAATAATTTGCAGGTTCTCCACAATCAATGCCTCCTTAAGATTCAAATTGTTGACAGCTGGATTTCTGCACCCAGCACAATATCAATTTCAAGCAATTGGTCAACTTGTTGCTTTTTCTCCATCTGCAGATCTGTCCCATTCCCCATATTTCAGAAATCTCACATTTTCTTGAAATTTGTTGCTTGCAGCATCTGCTCTTTATCCAAATGTAAAAATGTCTCTATTACCATCAACCTTGCTATCTCTATTCATTTCTTTTGCCTATCTAGATAAATGTCTTCAGTTCTAAAAATCTCCTCATTTGCAACTACACCTCATTCAACCAGAGCTATTATTTTCCGATTTCTACTTTATCAGCAAATCTAGTTCTCTCTATCCATCAAATTCTCAGTTAGCAGAAAATAGTTAGTTTCAAATAATTTGCAGGTTCTCCACAATCAATGCCTCCTTTAGATTCAAGCTGTTGACAGCTGGATTTCTGCACCCAGCACAATATCAATTTCAAGCAATTGGTCAACTTGTTGCTTTTTCTCCATCTGCAGATCTGTCCCATTCCCCATATTTCAGAAATCTCACATTTTCTTGAAATTTGTTGCTTGCAGCATCTGCTCCTTATCCAAATGTAAAAATTTCTCTATTACCATCAACCTTGCTACCTCTATTAATTTCTTTTGCCTATCTAGTTAAATGTCTTCAGTTCTAAAAATAATTCATTTCCAACTACCCCTCAAACAACTGAAGCTATTATTTCTCAATTCCTAATTTGAATAGCAAATCTAGTTCTCTCTACCATCAAAATCTCAGGTAGCAGAAATTAGTTAGTTTCAAATAATTTGCAGGGTCTCCAAATTTAATACCTCCATAAGCTTCAAATTCTGCAAGACTGGTTCTGTGTACCTAGCAAAATATCAATTTCAAACGATTGGTCAACTTCTTGCTTTTTCTATATCTGCTGATATGTCCCATTCCACTTATTTGTGAAATCGCACATTTTCTTGAAATTTGTTGCTGGCAGCATCTGCTCCTTATCCAAATATATAAGTTTCTCTTTTGCCATCAACCTGGCTATCTCTATTAATTTCTTTTGCCTATCTAGATAAATGTCATTAGTTCTAAAAATCTCCTCATTTCCAACTTCCCCTCAATCAACTGACGCTATTATTTCCAGATTTCTACCTTTATCACCAAATCTAGTCCTCTCTAACCATCAAATTCTCAGTTCGCGGAAAGTAGTTAGTTTCAACTAATTTGCAGGTTCTCCACATTGAATTCCTCCATAAACTTCAAATTCTGCAATGCTGGCTCTGTGTTTCTAGCAAAATTTCAAATTCAATCGATTGGGCAACTTCTTGCTTTTCCTCCATATTTGTGAAATCTTACATTTTCTTGAAATTTGTTGCTTGCAGCATCTGCTCCTTAGCTAAATGCAAAAATTTCACTATTACCATCAACCTTGCTATCTCTATTAATTTATTTAGCCTATCTAGATCAATGTCTTCAGTTCTAAAAATATTCAATTCCAAATAGCCCTCATACAACGGAAGCTATTATTTCTGAATTTATACCTTGAATAGCAAACCTACTTCTTTCTTACCATCAAAATCTCAGGTAGCTGAAATTAGTTAGTTTCAACTAATTTGCGGGTTGTCCGCATTCAATTCCCCCATAAACTTCAAATTCTGCAATGTGTGTACCTAGCAAAATATCAATTTCAAACGAATCGTCAACTTGTTGCTTTTTCTCCATCTGCAGATATGTCCCATTCCACTTAAATGTGAAATCTCGCATTTTCTTGAAAAATGTTGCTTGCAGCATCTCGTCCTTTGCCAAATGCACAAAATTCTCTATTACCATCAACCTTGCTATCTCTATTAATTTCTTTTGCCTATCTAGATAAATGTCTTCAGTTCTAAAAATATTCATTTCCAAATAGCCCTCATACAACTGAAACTATTATTTCTGAATTTATACCTTGAATAGCAAACCTACTTCCCTCTTTCCATCAAAATCTCAGGTAGCAGAAATTAGTTAGTTTCGACTAACTTGCGGGTTCTCCACATTCAATTCCTCCATAAACATCAAATTCTGCCATGCTGGCTCTGTGAACCTAGCAAAATATCAATTTCAAACGATTGGTCAACTTCTTGGTTTTTCTCCATCTGCAGATATGTCCCATTCCACTTATTTGTGAAATCTCACATTTTCTTGAAATTTGTTGCTTCCAGCATCGGCTCCTTATCCAAATGTACAAGTATCTCTATTGCCATCAATCTCGCTATTTCTATTAATTTCTTTTGCCTATCTAGATAAATGTCTTTACTTCTAAAAATTTCTCATTTGCAACTACACCTCATTCAACCGGAGCTATTATTTTCCGATTCCTACCTTTATCAGCAAATCTAGTTCTCTCTATCCATCAAATTCTCAGTTAGCAGAAAATAGTTAGTTTCAAATAATTTGCAGGTTCTCCAAATTTAATTCCTCCATAAACTTCAAATTTTGCAAGACTGCTTCTGTGTACCTAGCAAAATATCAATTTCAAACGATTGGTCAACTTCTTGCTTTTTCCATATCTGCTGATATGTCCCATTCCACTTATTTGTGAAATCGCACATTTTCTTGACATTTGTTGCTGGCAGCATCTGCTCCTTATCCAAATATATAAGTTTCTCTTTTGCCATCAACCTGGCTATCTCTATTAATTTCTTTTGCCTATCTAGATAAATGCCTTTAGTTCGAAAAATCTCCTCATTTCCAACTACCCCTCAATCAACTGAAGCGATTAATTCCGGATTTCTACCTTTATCACCAAATCTAGTCCTCTCTAACCATCAAATTCTCAGTTCGCGGAAAGTAGTTAGTTTCAACTAATTTGCGGGTTCTTCACATTGAATTCCGCCATAAAATTCAAATTCTGCAGTGCTGGCTCTGTGTACCTAGCAAAATATCAAATTCAATCGATTGGTCAACTTCTTGCTTTTCCTCCATCTGCAGATAGTTCACATTCAATACATCTGTGAAATCTCACGTTTTCTTGAAATTTGTTGCTTGCAGCATCCGCTCCTTATCCAAATGTACAAGTATCTCTATTGCCAACAATCTCGCTATTTCTATTAATTTCTTTTGCCTATCTAGATAAATGTCTTCAGTTCGAAAAATCTCCTCATTTGCAACTACACCTCATTCAACCGGAGCTATTATTTTCCGATTTCTACTTTATCAGCAAATCTAGTTCTCTCTATCCATCAAATTCTCAGTTAGCAGAAAATAGATAGTTTCAAATAATTTGCAGGTTCTCCACAATCAATGCCTCCTTTAGATTCAAGCTGTTGACAGCTGGATTTCTGCACCCAGCACAATATCAATTTCAAGCAATTGGTCAACTTGTTGCTTTTTCTCCATCTGCAGATCTGTCCCATTCCCCATATTTCAGAAATCTCACATTTTCTTGAAATTTGTTGCTTGCAGCATCTGCTCCTTATCCAAATGTAAAAATTTCTCTATTACCATCAACCTTGCTATCTCTATTAATTTCTTTTGCCTATCTAGTTAAATGTCTTCAGTTCTAAAAATAATTCATTTCCAACTACACCTCAAACAACTGCAGCTATTATTTCTCAATTCCTAACTTGAATAGCAAATCTAGTTCTCTCTACCATCAAAATCTCAGGTAGCAGAAATTAGTTAGTTTCAAATAATTTGCAGGGTCTCCAAATTTAATACCTCCATAAGCTTCAAATTCTGCAAGACTGGTTCTGTGTACCTAGCAAAATATCAATTTCAAACGATTGGTCAACTTCTTGCTTTTTCTATATCTGCTGATATGTCCCATTCCACTTATTTGTGAAATCTCACATTTTCTTGAAATTTGTTGCTGGCAGCATCTGCTCCTTATCCAAATATATAAGTTTCTCTTTTGCCATCAACCTGGCTATCTCTATTAATTTCTTTTGCCTATCTAGATAAATGTCATTAGTTCTAAAAATCTCCTCATTTCCAACTACCCCTCAATCAACTGAAGCTATTATTTCCAGATTTCTACCTTTATCACCAAATCTAGTCATCTCTAACAATCAAATTCTCACTGAGCGGAAAGTAGTTAGTTTCAACTAATTTGCAGGTTCTCCGCATTGAATTCCTCCATAAACTTCAAATTCTGCAATGCTGGCTCCGTGTTTCTAGCAAAATTTCGAATTCAATCGATTGGGCAACTTCTTGCTTTTCCTCCATATTTGTGAAATCTTACATTTTCTTGAAATTTGTTGCTTGCAGCATCTGCTCCTTAGCCAAATGTAAAAATTTCTCTATTACCATCAACCTTGCTACCTCTATTAATTTATTTAGCCTATCTAGATAAATGTCTTCAGTTCTAAAAATATTCAATTCCAAATAGGCCTCATACAACGGAAGCTATTATTTCTGAATTTATACCTTGAATAGCAAACCTACTTCTTTCTTTACATCAAAATCTCAAGTAGCTGAAATTAGTTAGTTTCAACTAATTTGCGGGTTGTCCACATTCAATTCCCCCATAAACTTCAAATTCTGCAATGTGTGTACCTAGCAAAATATCAATTTCAAACGAATCGTCAACTTGTTGCTTTTTCTCCATCTGCAGATATGTCCCATTCCACTTAAATGTGAAATCTCGCATTTTCTTGAAATTTGTTGCTTGCAGCATATCGTCCTTTGCCAAATGTACAAAATTCTCTACTACCATCAACCTTGCCATCGCTATTAATTTCTTTTGCCTATCTAGATAAATGTCTTCAGTTCTAAAAATATTCATTTCCAAATAGCCCTCATACAACTGAAGCTATTATTTCTGAATTTATACCTTGAATAGCAAACCTACTTCCCTCTTCCCATCAAAATCTCAGGTAGCAGAAATTAGTTAGTTTCAACTAATTTGCGGGTTCTCCACATTCAATTCCTCCATAAACATCAAATTCTGCAATGCTCGCTCTGTGAACCTAGCAAAAAATCAATTTCAAACGATTGGTCAACTTCTTGCTTTTTCTCCATCTGCAGATATGTCCCATTCCACTTATTTGTGAAATCTCACATTTTCTTGAAATTTGTTGCTTCCAGCATCGGCTCCTTATCCAAATGTACAAGTATCTCTATTGCCATCAATCTCGCTATTTCTATTAATTTCTTTTGCCTATCTAGATAAATGTCATTAGTTCTAAAAATCTCCTCATTTCCAACTACCCCTCAATCAACTGAAGCTATTATTTCCAGATTTCTACCTTTATAACCAAATCTAGTCATCTCTAACAATCAAATTCTCACTTAGCGGAAAGTAGTTAGTTTCAACTAATTTGCAGGTTCTCCACATTGAATTCCTCCATAAACTTCAAATTCTGCAATGCTGGCTCTGTGTTTCTAGCAAAATATCAAATTCAATCGATTGGGCAACTTGTTGCTTTTCCTCCATATTTGTGAAATCTTACATTTTCTTGAAATTTGTTGCTTGCAGCATCTGCTCCTTAGCCAAATGTAAAAATTTCTCTATTACCATCAACCTTGCTACCTCTATTAATTTATTTAGCCTATCTAGATAAATGTCTTCAGTTCTAAAAATATTCAATTCCAAATAGCCCTCATAGAACGGAAGCTATTATTTCTGAATTTATACCTTGAATAGCAAACCTACTTCTTTCCTTCAATCAAAATCTCAGGTAGCAGAAATTAGTTAGTTTCAACTAATTTGCGGGTTGTCCACATTCAATTCCCCATAAACTTCAAATTCTGCAATGTGTGTACCTAGCAAAATATCAATTTCAAACGAATCGTCAACTTGTTGCTTTTTCTCCATCTGCAGATATGTCCCATTCCAATTAAATGTGAAATCTCGCATTTTCTTGAAATTTGTTGCTTGCAGCATCTCGTCCTTTGCCAAATGTACAAAATTCTCTATTACCATCAACGTTGCTGTCTCTATTAATTTCTTTTGCCTATCTAGATAAATGTCTTCAGTTCTAAAAATATTCATTTCCAAATAGCCCTCATACAACTGAAGCTATTATTTCTGAATTTATACCTTGAATAGCAAACCTACTTCCCTCTTTCCATCAAAATCTCAGGTAGCAGAAATTAGTTAGTTTCAACTAATTTGCGGCTTCTCCACATTCAATTCCTCCATAAACATCAAATTCTGCCATGCTGGCTCTGTGAACCTAGCAAAATATCAATTTCAAACGATTGGTCAACTTCTTGCTTTTTCTCCATCTGCAGATATGTCCCATTCCACTTATTTGTGAAATCTCACATTTTCTTGAAATTTGTTGCTTCCAGCATCGGCTACTTATCCAAATGTACACGTATCTCTATTGCCATCAATTTCGCTATTTCTATTAATTTCTTTTGCCTATCTAGATAAATGTCTTTAGTTCTAAAAATCTCCTGATTTGCAACTACACCTCATTCAACCGGAGCAATTATTTTCCGATTTCTACCTTTATCAGCAGATCTAGTTCCCTCTATCCATCAAATTCTCAGTTAGCAGAAAATAGATAGTTACAAATAATTAACAGGTTCTCCACAATCAATGCCTCCTTAAGATTCAAATTGTTGACAGCTGGATTTCTGCACCCAGCACAATATCAATTTCAAGCAATTGGTCAACTTGTTGCTTTTTCTCCATCTGCAGATCTGTCCCATTCCCCATATTTCAGAAATCTCACATTTTCTTGAAATTTGTTGCTTGCAGCATCTGCTCCTTATCCAAATGAAAAATGTCTCTATTACCATCAACCTTGCTATCTATATTCATTTCTTTTGCCTATCTAGATAAATGTCTTCAGTTCTAAAAATCTCCTCATTTGCAACTACACCTCATTCAACCGGAGCTATTATTTTCCGATTTCTACTTTATCAGCAAATCTAGTTCTCTCTATCCATCAAATTCTCAGTTAGCAGAAAATAGATAGTTTCAAATAATTTGCAGGTTCTCCACAATCAATGCCTCCTTTAGATTCAAGCTGTTGACAGCTGGATTTCTGCACCCAGCACAATATCAATTTCAAGCAATTGGTCAACTTGTTGCTTTTTCTCCATCTGCAGATCTGTCCCATTCCCCATATTTCAGAAATCTCACATTTTCTTGAAATTTGTTGCTTGCAGCATCTGCTCCTTATCCAAATGTAAAAATTTCTCTATTACCATCAACCTTGCTATCTCTATTAATTTCTTTTGCCTATCTAGTTAAATGTCTTCAGTTCTAAAAATAATTCATTTCCAACTACCCCTCAAACAACTGCAGCTATTATTTCTCAATTCCTAACTTGAATAGCAAATCTAGTTCTCTCTACCATCAAAATCTTAGGTAGCAGAAATTAGTTAGTTTCAAATAATTTGCAGGGCCTCCAAATTTAATACCTCCATAAGCTTCAAATTCTGCAAGACTGGTTCTGTGTACCTAGCAAAATATCAATTTCAAACGAATCGTCAACTTGTTGCTTTTTCTCCATCTGCAGATATGTCCCATTCCACTTAAATGTGAAATCTCGCATTTTCTTGAAATTTGTTGCTTGCAGCATATCGTCCTTTGCCAAATGTACAAAATTCTCTACTACCATCAACCTTGCTATCGCTATTAATTTCTTTTGCCTATCTAGATAAATGTCTTCAGTTCTAAAAATATTCATTTCCAAATAGCCCTCATACAACTGAAGCTATTATTTCTGAATTTATACCTTGAATAGCAAACCTACTTCTCTCTTCCCATCAAAATCTCAGGTAGCAGAAATTAGTTAGTTTCAACTAATTTGCGGCTTCTCCACATTCAATTCCTCCATAAACATCAAATTCTGCAATGCTCGCTCTGTGAACCTAGCAAAAAATCAATTTCAAACGATTAGTCAACTTCTTGCTTTTTCTCCATCTGCAGATATGTCCCATTCCACTTATTTGTGAAATCTCACATTTTCTTGAAATTTGTTGCTTCCAGCATCGGCTCCTTATCCAAATGTACAAGTATCTCTATTGCCATCAATCTCGCTATTTCTATTAATTTCTTTTGCCTATCTAGATAAATGTCATTAGTTCTAAAAATCTCCTCATTTCCAACTACCCCTCAATCAACTGAAGCTATTATTTCCAGATTTCTACCTTTATCACCAAATCTAGTCATCTCTAACAATCAAATTCTCACTTAGCGGAAAGTAGTTAGTTTCAACTAATTTGCAGGTTCTCCACATTGAATTCCTCCATAAACTTCAAATTCTGCAATGCTGGCTCTGTGTTTCTAGCAAAATATCAAATTCAATCGATTGGGCAACTTGTTGCTTTTCCTCCATATTTGTGAAATCTTACATTTTCTTGAAATTTGTTGCTTGCAGCATCTGCTCCTTAGCCAAATGTAAAAATTTCTCTATTACCATCAACCTTGCTACCTCTATTAATTTATTTAGCCTATCTAGATAAATGTCTTCAGTTCTAAAAATATTCAATTCCAAATAGGCCTCATACAACGGAAGCTATTATTTCTGAATTTATACCTTGAATAGCAAACCTACTTCTTTCTTTCCATGAAAATCTCAGGTAGCAGAAATTAGTTAGTTTCAACTAATTTGCGGGTTGTCCACATTCAATTCCCCCATAAACTTCAAATTCTGCAATGTGTGTACCTAGCAAAATATCAATTTCAAACGAATCGTCAACTTGTTGCTTTTTCTCCATCTGCAGATATGTCCCATTCCAATTAAATGTGAAATCTCGCATTTTCTTGAAATTTGTTGCTTGCAGCATCTCGTCCTTTGCCAAATGTACAAAATTCTCTATTACCATCAACCTTTCTATCTCCATTAATTTATTTTGCCTATCTAGATAAATGTCTTCAGTTCTAAAAATATTCATTTCCAAATAGCCCTCATACAACTGAAACTATTATTTCTGAATTTATACCTTGAATAGCAAACCTACTTCCCTCTTTCCATCAAAATCTCAGGTAGCAGAAATTAGTTAGTTTCAACTAATTTGCGGGTTCTCCACATTCAATTCCTCCATAAACATCAAATTCTGCCATGTTGGCTCTGTGAACCTAGCAAAATATCAATTTCAAACAATTGGTCAACTTCTTGCTTTTTCTCCATCTGCAGATATGTCCCATTCCACTTATTTGTGAAATCTCACATTTTCTTGAAAGTTGTTGCTTCCAGCATCGGCTCCTTATCCAAATGTACAAGTATCTCTATTGCCAACAATTTCGCTATTTCTATTAATTTCTTTTGCCTATCTAGATAAATGTCTTCAGTTCTAAAAATCTCCTCATTTGCAACTACACCTCATTCAACCGGAGCAATTATTTTCCGATTTCTACCTTTATCAGCAGATCTAGTTCCCTCTATCCATCAAATTCTCAGTTAGCAGAAAATAGATAGTTACAAATAATTAACAGGTTTTCAACAATCAATGCCTCCTTAAGATTCATATTGTTGACAGCTGGATTTCTGCACCCAGCACAATATCAATTTCAAGCAATTGGTCAACTTGTTGCTTTTTCTCCATCTGCAGATCTGTCCCATTCCCCATATTTGAGAAATCTCACATTTTCTTGAAATTTGTTGCTTGCAGCATCTGCTCCTTATCCAAATGTAAAAATGTCTCTATTACCATCAACCTTGCTATCTCTATTCATTTCTTTTGCCTATCTAGATAAATGTCCTCAGTTCGAAAAATCTCCTCATTTGCAACTACACCTCATTCAACCGGAGCTATTATTTTCCGATTTCTACTTTATCAGCAAATCTAGTTCTCTCTATCCATCAAATTCTCAGTTAGCAGAAAATAGATAGTTTCAAATAATTTGCAGGTTCTCCACAATCAATGCCTCCTTTAGATTCAAGCTGTTGACAGCTGGATTTCTGCACCCAGCACAATATCAATTTCAAGCAATTGGTCAACTTGTTGCTTTTTCTCCATCTGCAGATCTGTCCCATTCCCCATATTTCAGAAATCTCACATTTTCTTGAAATTTGTTGCTTGCAGCATCTGCTCCTTATCCAAATGTAAAAATTTCTCTATTACCATCAACCTTGCTATCTCTATTAATTTCTTTTGCCTATCTAGTTAAATGTCTTCAGTTCTAAAAATAATTCATTTCCAACTACCCCTCAAACAACTGAAGCTATTATTTCTCAATTCCTAACTTGAATAGCAAATCTAGTTCTCTCTACCATCAAAATCTCAGGTAGCAGAAATTAGTTAGTTTCAAATAATTTGCAGGGTCTCCAAATTTAATTCCTCCATAAGCTTCAAATTCTGCAAGACTGGTTCTGTGTACCTAGCAAAATATCAATTTCAAACGATTGGTCCACTTCTTGCTTTTTCTATATCTGCTGATATGTCCCATTCCACTTATTTGTGAAATCGCACATTTTCTTGACATTTGTTGCTGGCAGCATCTGCTCCTTATCCAAATATATAAGTTTCTCTTTTGCCATCAACCTGGCTATCTCTATTAATTTCTTTTGCCTATCTAGATAAATGTCATTAGTTCTAAAAATCTCCTCATTTCCAACTACCCCTCATTCAACTGAAGCTATTATTTCAAGATTTCTACCTTTATCAGCAAATCTAGTTATCTCTATCCATCAAATTCTCAGTTAGCAGAAAATAGTTAGTTTCAACTAATTTGCAGCTTCTACACATTCAATTCCTCCATAAACTTCAAATTCTGCAATGCTGGCTCTGGTTACCTAGCAAAATATCAATTTCAAACGATAGGTCAATTTCTCGCATTTTCTCCATTTGCAGATATGTCCCATTCTCCATATTTGAGAAATCTCACATTTGCTTAAATTTTGTTGCTTGCAAGCATGTGCTCCTTATCCAAATTTACAAGTTTCTCAATTGCCATCAATCTCGCTATTTCTATTAATTTCTTTTGCCTATCTAGATAAATGTCTTTACTTCTAAAAATTTCTCATTTGCAACTACACCTCATTCAACCGGAGCAATTATTTTCCGATTCCTACCTTTATCACCAAATCTAGTTCTCTCTATCCATCAAATTCTCAGTTAGCAGAAAATAGTTAGTTTCAAATAATTTGCAGGTTCTCCAAATTTAATTCCTCCATAAACTTCAAATTTTGCAAGACTGGTTCTGTGTACCTAGCAAAATATCAATTTCAAACGATTGGTCAACTTCTTGCTTTTTCTATATCTGCTGATATGTCCCATTCCACTTATTTGTGAAATCGCACATTTTCTTGACATTTGTTGCTGGCAGCATCTGCTCCTTATCCAAATATATAAGTTTCTCTTTTGCCATCAACCTGGCTATCTCTATTAATTTCTTTTGCCTATCTAGATAAATGCCATTAGTTCGAAAAATCTCCTCATTTCCAACTACCCCTCAATCAACTGAAGCTATTAATTCCGGATTTCTACCTTTATCACCAAATCTAGTCCTCTCTAACCATCAAATTCTCAGTTCGCGGAAAGTAGTTAGTTTCAACTAATTTGCGGGTTCTCCACATTGAATTGCGCCATAAACTTCAAATTCTGCAATGCTGGCTCTGTGTACCTAGCAAAATATCAAATTCAATCGATTGGTCAACTTCTTGCTTTTCCTCCATCTGCAGATAGTTCACATTCAATACATCTGTGAAACCTCACGTTTTCTTGAAATTTGTTGCTTGCAGCATGCGCTCCTTATCCAAAAGTACATGTATCCCTATTGCCAACAATCTCGCTATTTCTATTAATTTCTTTTGCCTATCTAGATCAATGTCTTCAGTTCTAAAAATCTCCTCATTTGCAACTACACCTCATTCAACCGGAGCAATTATTTTCCGATTTCTACCTTTATCAGCAGATCTAGTTCCCTCTATCCATCAAATTCTCAGTTAGCAGAAAATAGATAGTTTCAAATAATTTGCAGGTTCTCCACAATCAATGCCTCCTTAAGATTCAAGCTGTTGACAGCTGGATTTCTGCACCCAGCACAATATCAATTTCAAGCAATTGGTCAACTTGTTGCTTTTTCTCCATCTGCAGATCTGTCCCATTCCCCATATTTCAGAAATCTCACATTTTCTTGAAATTTGTTGCTTGCAGCATCTGCTCCTTATCCAAATGTAAAAATGTCTCTATTACCATCAACCTTGCTATCTCTATTAATTTCTTTTGCCTATCTAGTTAAATGCCTTCAGTTCTAAAAATAATTCATTTCCAACTACCCCTCAAACAACTGAAGCTATTATTTCTCAATTCCTAACTTGAATAGCAAATCTAGTTCTCTCTACCATCAAAATCTCAGGTAGCAGAAATTAGTTAGTTTCAAATAATTTGCAGGGTCTCCAAATTTAATTCCTCCATAAGCTTCAAATTCTGCAAGACTGGTTCTGTGTACCTAGCAAAATATCAATTTCAAACGATTGGTCAACTTGTTGCTTTTTCTATATCTGCTGATATGTCCCATTCCACTTATTTGTGAAATCGCACATTTTCTTGAAATTTGTTGCTGGCAGCATCTGCTCCTTATCCAAATATATAAGTTTCTCTTTTGCCATCAACCTGGCTATCTCTATTAATTTCTTTTGCCTATCAAGATAAATGTCATTAGTTCTAAAAGTCTCCTCATTTCCAACTAACCCTCAATCAACTGAAGCTATTATTTCCAGATTTCTACCTTTATCACCAAATCTAGTCATCTCTAACAATCAAATTCTCACTTAGCGGAAAGTAGTTAGTTTCAACTAATTTGCAGGTTATCCACATTGAATTCCTCCATAAACTTCAAATTCTGCAATGCTGGCTCTGTGTTTCTAGCAAAATTTCAAATTCAATCGATTGGTCAACTTCTTGCTTTTCCTCCATATTTGTGAAATCTTACATTTTCTTGAAATTTGTTGCTTGCAGCATCTGCTCCTTAGCCAAATGTAAAAATTTCACTATTACCATCAACCTTGCTACCTCTATTAATTTATTTAGCCTATCTAGATAAATGTCTTCAGTTCTAATAATATTCAATTCCAAATAGCCCTCATACAACGGAAGCTATTATTTCTGAATTTATACCTTGAATAGCAAACCTACTTCTTTCTTTCCATCAAAATCTCAGGTAGCTGAAATTAGTTAGTTTCAACTAATTTGCGGGTTGTCCACATTCAATTCCCCCATAAACTTCAAATTCTGCAATGTGTGTACCTAGCAAAATATCAATTTCAAACGAATCGTCAACTTGTTGCTTTTTCTCCATCTGCAGATATGTCCCATTCCACTTAAATGTGAAATTTCGCATTTTCTTGAAATTTGTTGCTTGCAGCATCTCGTCCTTTGCCAAATGTACAAAATTCTCTACTACCATCAACCTTGCTATCTCTATTAATTTCTTTTGCCTATCTAGATAAAAGTCTTCAGTTCTAAAAATATTCATTTCCAAATAGCAGTCATTCAACCGGAGCTATTATTTTCCGATTTCTACTTTATCAGCAAATCTAGTTCTCTCTATCCATCAAATTCTCAGTTAGCAGAAAATAGATAGTTTCAAATAATTTGCAGGTTCTCCACAATCAATGCCTCCTTTAGATTCAAGCTGGATTTCTGCACCCATCACAATATCAATTTCAAGCAATTGGTCAACTTGTTGCTTTTTCTCCATCTGCAGATCTGTCCCATTCCCCATATTTGAGAAATCTCACATTTTCTTGAAATTTGTTGCTTGCAGCATCCGCTCCTTATCCAAAAGTAAAAGTATCTCTATTGCCATCAATCTCGCTATTTCTCTTAATTTCTTTTGCCTATCTAGATACATGTCTTCAGTTCTAAAAATCACCTCATTTGCAACTACACCTCATTCAACCGGAGCTATTATTTTCCGCTTTCTACTTTATCAGCCAATCTAGTTCTCGCTATCCATCAAATTCTCAGTTAGCAGAAAATAGATAGTTTCAAATAATTTGCAGGTTCTCCACAATCAATGCCTCCTTAAGATTCAAGTTGTTGACAGCTGGATTTCTGCACCCAGCACAATATCAATTTCAAGCAATTGGTCAACTTGTTGCTTTTTCTCCATCTGCAGATCTGTCCCATTCCCCATATTTGAGAAATCTCACATTTTCTTGAAATTTGTTGCTTGCAGCATCCGCTCCTTATCCAAAAGTAAAAGTATCTCTATTGCCATCAATCTCGCTATTTCTCTTAATTTCTTTTGCCTATCTAGATACATGTCTTCAGTTCTAAAAATCACCTCATTTGCAACTACACCTCATTCAACCGGAGCTATTATTTTCCGATTTCTACTTTATCAGCCAATCTAGTTCTCGCTATCCATCAAATTCTCAGTTAGCAGAAAATAGATAGTTTCAAATAATTTGCAGGTTCTCCACAATCAATGCCTCCTTAAGATTCAAGTTGTTGACAGCTGGATTTCTGCACCCAGCACAATATCAATTTCAAGCAATTGGTCAACTTGTTGCTTTTTCTCCATCTGCAGATCTGTCCCATTCCCCATATTTCAGAAATCTCACATTTTCTTGAAATTTGTTGCTTGCAGCCTCTGCTCCTTATCGAAATGTAAAAATTTATCTATTAACATCAACCTTGCTATCTCTCTTAATTTCTTTTGCCTATCTAGTTAAATGTCTTCAGATCTAAAAATAATTCATTTCCAACTACCCCTCAAACAACTGAAGCTATTATTTCTCAATTCCTAACTTGAATAGCAAATCTAGTTCTCTCTATCCATCAAAATCTCAGGTAGCAGAAATTAGTAAGTTTCAACTAATTTGCAGGCTTTCCCATTCAATTCCTCCATAAACTTGAATCTTTGCAATGCTGACTATGAGTACCTAGGAAAATATCAATTTCAAATGATTTGCCAACTGCTTGCATTGTCTCCACCTGCAGATATTTCCCATTCCCCATATTTGAGAAATCTCAGATTTTCTTGAAATTTGTTGCATGCAGCATCTGCTCCTTATCCAAATATATAAGTTTCTCTTTTGCCATCAACCTAGTTATCTCTATTAATTTCTTTTGCCTATCTAGATAAATGTCATTAGTTCAAAAAAATCTCCTCATTTCCAACTACCCCTCATTCAACTGAAGCTATTATTTCAAGATTTCTACCTTTATCAGCAAATCTTGTTATCTCTATCCATCAAATTCTCAGTTAGCAGAAAATAGTGAGTTTCAACTAATTTGCAGGTTCTCCAAATTTAATACCTCCATAAACTTCAAATTTTGCAAGACTGGTTCTGTGTACCAAGCAAAATATCAATTTCAAACGATCGGTCAACTTCTTACTTTTTCTATATCTGCTGATAGGTCCCATTCCACTTATTTGTGAAATCGCACATTTTCTTGACATTTGTTGCTGGCAGCATCTGCTCCTTATCCAAATATATAAGTTTCTCTTTTGCCATCAACCTGGCTATCTCTATTAATTTCTTTTGCCTATCTAGATAAATGCCTTTAGTTCGAAAAATCACCTCATTTCCAACTACCCCTCAATCAACTGAAGCGATTAATTCCGGATTTCTACCTTTATCACCAATTCTAGTCCTCTCTAAACATCAAATTCTCAGTTCGCAGAAAGTAGTTAGTTTCAACTAATTTGCGGGTTCTCCACATTGAATTCCGCCATTAACTTCAAGTTCTGCAATGCCGGTTCTGTGAACCTAGCAAAATATCAATTTCAAACGATTGGTCAAATTCTTGCTTTTTCTCCATCTGCTGATATGTCCCATTCCACTTAATTGTGAAATCTCACGTTTTCTTGAAATTTGTTGCTTGCAGCATCCGCTCCTTATCCAAATGTACAAGTATCTCTATTGCCAACAATCTCGCTATTTCGATTAATTTCTTTTGCCTATCTAGATACATTCGTCAGTTCTAAAAATCTCCTCATTTGCAACTACTCCTCATTCAACCGGAGCTATTATTTTCCGAATTCTACTTTATCAGCAAATCTAGTTCTCTCTATCCATCAAATTCTCAGTTAGCAGTAAATAGATAGTTTCAAATAATTTGCAGGTTCTCCACAATCAATGCCTCCTTTAGATTCAAGCTGGATTTCTGCACCCATCACAATATCAATTTCAAGCAATTGGTCAAATTGTTGCTTTTTCTCCATCTGCAGATCTGTCCCATTCCCCATTTTTGAGACATCTCACATTTTCTTGAAATTTGTTGCTTGCAGCATCTGCTCCTTATCCAAATGTAAAAATTTCTCTATTACCATCAACCTTGCTATCTCTATTAATTTCTTTTGCCTATCTAGTTAAATGTCTTCAGATCTAAAAATAATTCGTTTCCTACTACCCCTCAAACAACTGAAGCTATTATTTCTCAATTCCTAACTTGAATAGCAAATCTAGTTCTCTCTATCCATCAAAATCTCAGGTAGCAGAAATTAGTTAGTTTCAACTAATTTGCGGCTTCTCCATTTTCAATTCCTCCATAAACATCAAATTCTGCAATGCTCGCTCTGTGAACCTAGCAAAATATCAATTTCAAACGATTGGTCAACTTCTTGCTTTTTCTCCATCTGCAGATATGTCCCATTCCACTTATTTGTGAAATCTCACATTTTCTTGAAATTTGTTGCTTCCAGCATCGGCTCCTTATCCAAATGTACAAGTATCTCTATTGCCATCAATTTCGCTATTTCTATTAATTTCTTTCGCCTATCTAGATAATTGTCTTTAGTTCTAAAAATCTCCTCATTTGCAACTACACCTCATTCAACCGGAGCTATTATTTTCCGATTTCTACCTATATCAGCAGATCTAGTTCCCTCTATCCATCAAATTCTCAGTTAGCAGAAAAAAGATAGTTACAAATAATTTGCAGGTTCTCCACAATCAATGCCTCCTTAAGATTCAAATTGTTGACAGCTGGATTTCTGCACCCAGCACAATATCAATTTCAAGCAATTGGTCAACTTGTTGCTTTTTCTCCATCTGCAGATCTGTCCCATTCCCCATATTTGAGAAATCTCACATTTTCTTGAAATTTGTTGCTTGCATCATCTGCTCCTTATCCAAATGTAAAAATGTCTCTATTACCATCAACCTTGCTATCTCTATTCATTTCTTTTGCCTATCTATATAAATGTCTTCAGTTCTAAAAATCTCCTCATTTGCAACTACACCTCATTCAACCGGAGCTGTTATTTTCCGATTTCTACTTTATCAGCAAATCTAGTTCTCTCTATCCATCAAATTCTCAGTTAGCAGAAAATAGATAGTTTCAAATAATTTGCAGGTTCTCCACAATCAATGCCTCCTTTAGATTCAAGCTGGATTTCTGCACCCATCACAATATCAATTTCAAGCAATTGGTCAACTTGTTGCTTTTTCTCCATCTGCAGATCTGTCCCATTCCCCATATTTGAGAAATCTCACATTTTCTTGAAATTTGTTGCTTGCAGCATCCGCTCCTTATCCAAAAGTAAAAGTATCTCTATTGCCATCAATCTCGCTATTTCTCTTAATTTCTTTTGCCTATCTAGATAAATGTCTTCAGTTCTAAAAATCTCCTCATTTGCAACTACACCTCATTCAACCGGAGCTATTATTTTCCGCTTTCTATTTTATCAGCAAATCTAGTTCTCGCTATCCATCAAATTCTCAGTTAGCAGAAAATAGATAGTTTCAAATAATTTGCAGGTTCTCCACAATCAATGCCTCCTTAAGATTCAAGTTGTTGACAGCTGGATTTCTGCACCCAGCACAATATCAATTTCAAGCAATTGGTCAACTTTTTGCTTTTTCTCCATCTGCAGATCTGTCCCATTCCCCATATTTCAAAAATCTCACATTTTCTTGAAATTTGTTGCTTGCAGCCTCTGCTCCTTATCCAAATGTAAAAATTTATCTATTAACATCAACCTTGCTATCTCTCTTAATTTCTTTTGCCTATCTAGTTAAATGTCTTCAGTTCTAAAAATAATTCATTTCCAACTACCCCTCAAACAACTGAAGCTATTATTTCTCAATTCCTAACTTGAATAGCAAATCTAGTTCTCTCTATCCATCAAAATCTCAGGTAGCAGAAATTAGTAAGTTTCAACTAATTTGCAGGCTTTCC
Source organism: Carcharodon carcharias (assembly GCF_017639515.1). Taxonomy (NCBI): domain Eukaryota; kingdom Metazoa; phylum Chordata; class Chondrichthyes; order Lamniformes; family Lamnidae; genus Carcharodon; species Carcharodon carcharias. The sequence continues at coordinate 99,297,904 of NC_054473.1, read as the reverse complement.
CATTCAATTCCTCCATAAACTTGAATCTTTGCAATGCTGACTATGAGTACCTAGGAAAATATCAATTTCAAACGATTTGCCAACTGCGTGCATTGTCTCCACCTGCAGATATTTCCCATTCCCCATATTTGAGAAATCTCAGATTTTCTTGAAATTTGTTGCATGCAGCATCTGCTCCTTATCCAAATATATAAGTTTCTCTTTTGCCATCAACCTAGTTATCTCTATTAATTTATTTTGCCTATCTAGATAAATGTCATTAGTTCTAAAAAATCTCCTCATTTCCAACTACCCCTCATTCAACTGAAGCTATTATTTCAAGATTTCTACCTTTATCAGCAAATCTTGTTATCTCTATCCATCAAATTCTCAGTTAGCAGAAAATAGTGAGTTTCAACTAATTTGCAGGTTCTCCAAATTTAATACCTCCATAAACTTCAAATTTTACAAGACTGGTTCTGTGTACCTAGCAAAATATCAATTTCAAACGATTGGTCAACTTCTTGCTATTTCTATATCTGCTGATATGTCCCATTCCACTTATTTGTGAAGTCGCACATTTTCTTGACATTTGTTGCTGGCAGCATCTGCTCCTTATCCAAATATATAAGTTTCTCTTTTGCCATCAACCTGGCTATCTCTATTAATTTCTTTTGCCTATCTAGATAAATGTCATTAGTTCTAAAAATCTCCTCATTACCAACTACCCCTCAATCAACTGAAGCTATTAATTCCGGATTTCTACCTTTATCACCAAATCTAGTCCTCTCTAACCATCACATTCTCAGTTCACGGAAAGTAGTTAGTTTCAACTAATTTGCGGGTTCTCCACATTGAATTCTGACATTAACTTCAAGTTCTGCAATGCTGGTTCTGTGAACCTAGCAAAATATCAATTTCAAACGATTGGTCAACTTCTTGCTTTTTCTCCATCTGCAGATATGTCCCATTCCACTTAATTGTGAAATCTCATGTTTTCTTGAAATTTGTTGCTTGCAGCATCCGCTCCTTATCCAGATGTACAAGTATCTCTATTGCCAACAATCTCGCTATTTCTATTAATTTCTTTTGCCTATCTAGATAAATGTCTTCAGTTCTAAAAATCTCCTCATTTGCAACTACACCTCATTCAACCGGAGCTATTATTTTCCGATTTCTACTTTATCAGCAAATCTAGTTCTCTCAATCCATCAAATTCTCAGTTAGCAGAAAATAGATCGTTTCAAATAATTTGCAGGTTCTCCACAATCAATGCCTCCTTTAGATTCAAGCTGGATTTCTGCACCCAGCACAATATCAATTACAAGCAATTGGTCAAATTGTTGCTTTTTCTCCATCTGCAGATCTGTCCCATTCCCCATATTTGAGAAATCTCACATTTTCTTGAAATTTGTTGCTTGCAGCATCTGCTCCTTATCCAAATGTAAAAATTTCTCTATTACCATCAAACTTGCTATCTCTATTAATTTCTTTTGCCTATCTAGTTAAATGTCTTCAGTTCTAAAAATAATTCATTTCCACCTACCCCTCAAACAACTGAAGCTATTATTTCTCAATTCCTAACTTGAATAGCAAATCTAGTTCTCTCTACCATCAAAATCTCAGGTAGCAGAAATTAGTTGGTTTCAAATAATTTGCAGGGTCTCCAAATTTAATTCCTGCAAAAGCTTCAAATTCTGCAAGACTCGTTCTGTTTACCTAGCAAAATATCAATTTCAAACGATTGGTCAACTTCTTGCTTTTTCTATATCTGCTGATATGTCCCATTCCACTTATTTGTGAAATCTCACATTTTCTTGAAATTTGTTGCTGGCAGCATCTGCTCCTTATCCAAATATATAAGTTTCTCTTTTGCCATCAACCTGGCTATCTCTATTAATTTCTTTTACCTATCTAGATATATGTCATTAGTTCTAAAAATCTCCTCATTTCCAACTACCCCTCAATCAACTGACGCTATTATTTCCAGATTTCTACCTTTATCACCAAATCTAGTCATCTCTAACAATCAAATTCTCACTTAGCGGAAAGTAGTTAGTTTCAACTAATTTGCAGGTTCTCCACATTGAATTCCTCCATAAACTTCAAATTCTGCAATGCTGGCTCTGTGTTTCTAGCAAAATATCAAATGCAATCGATTTGTCAACTTCTTGATTTTCCTCCATATTCGTAAAATCTCACATTTTATTGAAATTTGTTGCTTGCAGAATCTGCTCCTTAGCCAAATGTAAAAAATTCTCTATTACCATCAACGTTGCTATCTCTATTAATTTATTTTGCCTAAATGTCTTCAGTTCTAAAAATATTCATTTCCAAATAGCCCTCATACAACTGAAGCTATTATTTCTGAATTTATACCTTGAATAGCAAACCTACTTCACTCTTTCCATCAAAATCTCAGGTAGCAGAAATTAGTTAGTTTCAACTAATTTGCGGCTTCTCCACATTCAATTCCTCCATAAACATCAAATTCTGCAATGCTCGCTCTGTGAACCTAGCAAAATATCAATTTCAAACGATTGGTCAACTTCTTGCTTTTTTTCCATCTGCAGATATGTCCCTTTCCACTTATTTGTGAAATATCATATTTTCTTGAAATTTGTTGCTTCCAGCATCGGCTCCTTATCCAAATGTACAAGTATCTCTATTGCCATCAATCTCGCTATTTCTATTAATTTCTTTTGCCTATCTAGATAGATGTCTTTAGTTCTAAAAATCTCCTCATTTGCAACTACACCTCATTCAACCGGAGCTATTATTTTCCGATTTCTACCTTTATCAGCAGATCTAGTTCCCTCTATCCATCAAATTCTCAGTTAGCAGAAAATAGATAGTTACCAATAATTTGCAGCTTCTCCACAATCAATGCCTCCTTAAGATTCAAATTGTTGACAGCTGGATTTCTGCACCCAGCACAATATCAATTTCAAGCAATTGGTCAACTTTTTGCTTTTTCTCCATCTGCAGATCTGTCCCATTCCCCATATTTGAGATATCTCACATTTTCTTGAAATTTGTTGCTTGCAGCATCTGCTGCTTATCCAAATGTAAAAATGTCTCTATTACCATCAACCTTGCTATCTCTATCATGTCTTTTGCCTATCTAGATAAGTGTCTTCAGTTCTAAAAATATTCATTTCCAACTAGCCCTCAAAGAACTGAAGCTATTATTTCTGAATTTATACCTTGAATAGCAAACCTACTTCTCTCTTTCCATCAAAATCTCAGGTAGCAGAAATTAGTTAGTTTCAACTAATTTGCGGGTTCTCCACATTCAGTTCCTCCATAACCTTCAAGTTCTGCAATGCTCACTCTGTGAACCGAGCAAAATATCAATTGCAAACGATTGGTCAACTTCTTCCTTTTACTCCATCTGTCGATATGTCCCATTCCACTTACTTGTGAAATCTCACGTTTTCTTGAAATTTGTTGCTTGCAGCATCGTCTCCTTATCCAAATGTAAAAGTATCTCTATTGCCATCAATCTCGCTATTTCTATTAATTTCTTTTGCCTATCTAGATAAATGTCTTCAGTTCTAAAAATAATTCATTTCCAACTACCCCTCAAACAACTGAAGCTATTATTTCTCAATTCCTAACTTGAATAGCAAATCTAGTTCTCTCTACCATCAAAATCTCAGGTAGCAGAAATTAGTTAGTTTCAACTAATTTGCAGGTTTTCCCATTCAATTCCTCCATAAACTTGAATCTTTGCAATGCTGACTCTGAGTACCTAGGAAAATATCAATTTCAAAGGATTTGCCAACTGCTTGCATTTTCTCCACCTGCAGATATTTCCCATTCCCCATATTTGAGAAATCTCAGATTTTCTTGAAATTTGTTGCATGCAGCATCTGCTCCTTATCCAAATATATAAGTTTCTCTTTTGCCATCAACCTAGTTATCTCTATTAATTTCTTTTGCCTATCTAGATAAATGTCATTAGTTCTAAAAAATCTCCTCATTTCCAACTACCCCTCATTCAATTGAAGCTATTATTTCAAGATTTCTACCTTTATCAGCAAATCTAGTTCTCTCTATCCATCAAATTCTCAGTTTGCAGAAAATAGTTAGTTTCAAATAATTTGCAGGGTCTCCAAATTTAATACCTCCATAAACTTCAAATTTTGCAAGACTGGTTCTGTGTACCTAGCATAATATCAATTTCAAACGATTGGTCAACTTCTTGCTTTTTCTATATCTGCTGATATGTCCCATTCCACTTATTTGTGAAATCGCACATTTTCTTGACATTTGTTGCTGGCAGCATCTGCTCCTTATCCAAATATATAAGTTTCTCTTTTGCCATCAACCTGGCTATCTCTATTAATTTCTTTTGCCTATTTAGATAAATGTCAATAGTTCGAAAAATCTCCTCATTTCCAATTACCCCTCAATCAACTGAAGCTATTAATTCCGGATTTCTACCTTTATCACCAAATCCAGTCCTCTCTAACCATCAAATTGTCAGTTCGCGGAAAGTAGTTAGTATCAACTAATTCGCAGGTTCTCCACATTGAATACCGCCATTAACTTCAAATTCTGCAATGCTGGCTCTGAGTACCTAGCAAAATATCAAATTCAATCGATTGGTCAACTTCTTGCTTTTCCTCCATCTGCAGATAGTTCACATTCAATACACTTGTGAAATCTCTCGTTTTCTTGAAATTTGTTGCTTGCAGCATCCGCTCCTTATCCAAATGTACAGGTATCTGTATTGCCAACAATCTCGCTATATCTATTAATTTCTTTTGCCTATCTAGATAAATGTCTTCAGTTCTAAAAATCTCCTCATTTGCAACTACACCTCATTCAACCGGAGCTATTATTTTCCGATTTCTACTTTATCAGCATATCTAGTTCTCTTTATCCATCAAAAACTCAGTTAGCAGAAAATAGATAGTTTCAAATAATTTGCAGGTTCTCCACAATCAATGCCTCCTTTAGATTCAAGCTGGATTTCTGCACCCAGCGCAATATCAATTTCAAGCAATTGGTCAACTTGTTGCTTTTTCTCCATCTGCAGATCTGTCCCATTCCCCATATTTGAGAAATCTCACATTTTCTTGAAATTTGTTGCTTGCAGCATCTGCTCCTTATCCAATTGTAAAAATTTCTCTATTACCATCAACCTTGCTATCTCTATTAATTTCTTTTGCCTGTCTAGTTAGATGTCTTCAGTTCTAAAAATAATTCATTTCCAACTACCCCTCAAACAACTGAAGCTATTATTTCTCAATTCCTAACTTGAATAGCAAATCTAGTTCTCTCTACCATCAAAATCTCAGGTAGCAGAAATTAGTTAGTTTCAAATAATTTGCAGGGTCTCCAAATTTAATTCCTCCATAAACTTCAAATTCTGCAATACTGGTTCTGTGTACCTAGCAAAATATCAATTTGAAACGATTTGTTAACTTCTTGCTGTTTCTATATCTGCTGATATGTCCCATTCCACTTATTTGTGAAATCGCACATTTTCTTGAAATTTGTTGCTGGCAGCATCTGCTCCTTATCCAAATATATAAGTTTCTCTTTTGCCATCAACCTGGCTATCTCTATTAATTTCTTTTGCCTATCTAGATAAATGTCGTTAGTTCTAACAATCTCCTCATTTCCAACTAACCCTCAATCAACTGAAGCTATTATTTCCAGATTTCTACCTTTATCACCAAATCTAGTCATCTCTAACCATCAAATTCTCACTTAGCGGAAAGTAGTTAGTTTCAACTAATTTGCGGGTTCTCCACATTGAATTCCGCCATAAACTTCAAATTCTGCAATGCTGGCTCTGTGTACCTAGCAAAATATCAAATTCAATCGATTGGTCAACTTGTTGCTTTTCCTCCATATTTGTGAAATCTCACATTTTCTTGAAATTTGTTGCTTACAGCATCTGCTCCTTAGCCAAATGTAAAAATTTCTCTATTACCATCAACCTTGCTACCTCTATTAATTTATTTAGCCTATCTAGATAAATGTCTTCAGTTCTAAAAATATTCAATTCCAAATGGCCCTCATACAACTGAAGCTATTATTTCTGAATTTATACCTTGAATAGCAAACCTACTTCCCTCTTTCCATCAAAAGCTCAGGGAGCAGAAATTAGTTAGTTTCAACTAATTTGCGGGTTCTCCACATTCAATTCCTCCATAAACATCAAATTCTGCAATGGTCGCTCTGTGAACCTAGCAAAATATCAATTTCAAACGATTGGTCAACTTCTTGCTTTTTCTCCATCTGCAGATCTATCCCATTCCACTTATTTGTGAAATTTTCTTGAAATTTGTTGCTTCCAGCATCGGCTCCTTATCCAAATGTACAAGTATCTCTATTGCCATCAATCTCGCTATTTCTATTAATTTCTTTTGCCTCTCTAGCTAACTGTCTTTAGTTCTAAAAATCTCCTCATTTGCAACTACACCTCATTCAACCGGAGCTATTATTTTCCGATTTCTACCTTTATCAGCAGATCTAGTTCCCTCTATCCATCAAATTCTCAGTTAGCAGAAAATAGATAGTTACAAATAATTTGCAGGTTCTCCACAATCAATGCCTCCTTAAGATTCAAATTGTTGACAGCTGGATTTCTGCACCCAGCACAATATCAATTTCAAGCAATTGGTCAACTTGTTGCTTTTTCTCCATCTGCAGATCTGTCCCATTCCCCATATTTCAGAAATCTCACATTTTCTTGAAATTTGTTGCTTGCATCAACTGCTCCTTATCCAAATGTAAAAATGTCTCTATTACCATCAACCTTGCTATCTCTATTCATTTCTTTTGCCTATCTAGATAAATGTCTTCAGTTCTAAAAATATTCATTTCCAACTAGCCCTCATACTACTGAAGCTATTATTTCTGAATTTATACCTTGAATAGCAAACCAACTTCTCTCCTTCCATCAAAATCTCATGTAGCAGAAATTAGTTAGTTTCAACTAATTTGCGGGTTCTCCACATTCAATTCCTCCATAAACTTCAAGTTCTGCAATGCTCACTCTGTGAACCTAGCAAAATATCAATTGCAAACGATTGGTCAACTTGTTCCTTTTACTCCATCTGCAGATATGTCCCATTACACTTACTTGTGAAAACTCACGTTTTCTTGAAATTTGTTGCTTGCAGCCTCTGCTCCTTACCCAAATGTAAAAATTTATCTATTACCATGAACCTTGCTATCTCTCTTAATTTCTTTTGCCTATCTAGTTAAATGTCTTCAGTTCTAAAAATAATTCATTTCCAACTACCCCTCAAACAACTGAAGCTATTATTTCTCAATTCCTAACTTGAATAGCAAATCTAGTTCTCTCTATCCATCAAAATCTCAGGTAGCAGAAATTAGTAAGTTTCAACTAATTTGCGGGTTCTCCACATTCAATTCCTCCATGAACTTCAAGTTCTGCAATGCTGCTCATTGAACCTAGCAAAATATAAATTTCAAACGATTGGTCAACTTCTTGCTTTTTCTCCATCTGCAGTTATGTCCCATTCCACTTAATTGTGAAATCTCACGTTTTCTTGAAATTTGTTGCTTGCAGCATCAGCTCCTTATCCAAATGTACAAGTATCTCTATTGCCAACAATCTCGCTATTTCTATTAATTTCTTTTGCCTATCTAGATAAATGTCTTCAGTTCTAAAAATCTCCTCATTTGCAACTACACCTCATTCAACCGGAGCTATTATTTTCCGATTTCTACTTTATCAGCATATCTAGTTCTCTCTATCCATCAAATCCTCAGTTAGCAGAAAATAGATAGTTTCAAATAATTTGCAGGTTCTCCACAATCAATTCCTCCTTTAGATTCAAGCTGGATTTCTGCACCCAGCACAATATCAATTTCAAGCAATTGGTCAACTTGTTGCTTTTTCTCCATCTGCAGATCTGTCCCATTCCCCATATTTGAGAAATCTCACATTTTCTTGAAATTTGTTGCTTGCAGCATCTGCTCCTTATCCAAATGTTAAAATTTCTCTATTACCTTCAACCTTGCTATCTCTATTACTTTCTTTTGCCTATCTAGTTAAATGTCTTCAGTTCTAAAAATAATTCATTTCCAACTACCCCTCAAACAACTGAAGCTATTATTTCTCAATTCCTAACTTGAATAGCAAATCTAGTTCTCTCTACCATCAAAATCTCAGGTAGCAGAAATTAGTTAGTTTCAAATAATTTGCAGGGTCTCCAAATTTAATTCCTCCATAAACTTCAAATTCTGCAAGACTGGTTCAGTCTTTCTCGCAAAATATCAAATTCAATCGATTGGTCAACTTCTTGCTTTTCCTCCATATTTGTGAAATCTTACATTTTCTTGAAATTTGTTGCTTGCAGCATCTGCTCCTTAGACAAATGTAAAAATTTCTCTATTACCATCAACCTTGCTATCTCTATTATTTTACTTAGCCTATCTAGATAAATGTCTTCAGTTCTAAAAATATTCATTTCCAACTAGCCCTCATACAACGGAAGCTATTATTTCTGAATTTATACCTTGTATAGCAAACCTACTTCTTTCTTTCCATCAAAATCTCAGGTAGCAGAAATTAGTTAGTTTCAACTAATTTGCGGGTTGTCCACATTCAATTCCCCCATAAATTTCAATTTCTGCAATGCTGGCTCTGTGGACCTAGCAAAATATCAATTTCAAACGATTCGTCAACTTGTTGCTTTTTCTCCATCTGCAGATATGTCCCATTCCACTTAAATGTGAAATCTCGCATTTTCTTGAAATATGTTGCTGGCAGCATCTCGTCCTTTGCCAAATGTACAAAATTCTCTATTACCATCAACCTTGCTATCTCTATTAATTTCTTTTGCCTATCTAGATAAATGTCTTCAGTTCTTAATATATTCATTTCCAAATAGCCCTCATACAACTGAAGCTATTATTTCTGAATTTATACCTTGAATAGCAAACCTACTTCCCTCTTTCCATCAAAATCTCAGGTAGCAGAAATTAGTTAGTTTCAACTAATTTGCGGGTTGTCCACATTCAATTCCTCCATAAACATCAAATTCTGCAATGCTGGCTCTGTGAACCTAGCAAAATATCAATTTCAAACGATTGGTGAACTTCTTGCTTTTTCTCCATCTGCAGATATGTCCCTTTACACTTATTTGTGAAATCTCACATTTTCTTGAAATTTGTTCCTTCCAGCATCGGCTCCTTATCCAAATGTACAAATATCTCTATTGCCATCAATCTCGCTATTTCTATTAATTTCTTTTGCCTTTCTAGATAAATGTCTTTAGTTCTAAAAATCTCCTCATTTGCAACTACACCTCATTCAACCGGAGCTATTATTTTCCAATTTCTACCTTTATCAGCAGATCTAGTTCCCTCTATCCATCAAATTCTCAGTTAGCAGAAAATAGGTAGTTACAAATAATTTGCAGGTTCTCCACAATCAATGCCTCCTTTAGATTCAAATTGTTGACAGCTGGATTTCTGCACCCAGCACAATATCAATTTCAAGCAATTGGTCAACTTGATGCTTTTTCTCCATCTGCAGATCTGTCCCATTCCCCATATTTGAGAAATCTCACATTTTCTTGAAATTTGTTGCTTGCAGCATCTGCTCCTTATGCAAATGTAAAAATGTCTCTATTACCATCAACCTTGCTATCTCTATTAATTTGTTTTGCCTATCTAGATAAATGTCTTCAATTCTAAAAATATTCATTTCCAACTACCCCTCATACAACTGAAGCTATTTTTTCTGAATTTATACCTTGAATAGCAAACCTACTTCTCTCTTTCCATCAAAATCTCAGGTAGCAGAAATTAGTTAGTTTCAACTAATGTGCGGGTTCACCACATTCAATTCCTCCATAAACTTCAAGTTCTGCAATGCTCACTCTGTGAACCTAGCAAAATATCAATTTCAAACGATTGGTCAACTTCTTGCTTTTTCTCCATCTGCAAATATGTCCCATTCCACTTCTTTGTGAAATTTCACGTTTTCTTGAAATTTGTTGCTTGCAGCATCGGCTCCTTATCCAAATGTACAAGTATCTCTATTGCCATCAATCTCTCTATTTCTATTAATTTATTTTGCCTATCTAGATAAATGTCTTCAGTTCGAAAAATCTCCTCATTTGCAACTACACCTCATTCAACCGGAGCTATTATTTTCCGCTTTCCATTTTATCAGCAAATCTAGTTCTCGCTATCCATCAAATTCTCAGTTAGCAGAAAATAGATAGTTTCAAATAATTTGCAGGTTCTCCACAATCAATGCCTCCTTTAGATTCAAGTTGTTGACTGCTGGATTTCTGCACCCAGAACAATATCAATTTCAAGCAGTTGGTCAACTTGTTGCTTTTTCTCCATCTGCAGATCTGTCCCATTCCCCATATTTGAGAAATCACACATTTTCTTGAAATTTGTTGCTTGCAGCATCTGCTCCTTATGCAAATTTAAAAATTTCTCTATTACCATCAACCTTGCTATCTCTATTAATTTCTTTTACCTATCTAGTTAAATGTCTTCAGTTCTAAAAATAATTCATTTCCAAGTACCCCTCAAACAACTGAAGCTATCATTTCTCAATTCCTAACTTGAATAGCAAAGCTAGTTCTCTCTACCATCAAAATCTCAGGTAGCAGAAATTAGTTAGTTTCAAATAATTTGCAGGGTCTCCAAATTTAATTCCTCCATAAACTTCAAATTCTGCAAGACTGGTTCTGTGTGCCTAGCAAAATATCAATTTCAAACGATTGGTCAACTTCTTGCTTTTTCTATATCTGCTGATATGTCCCATTCCACTTATTTGTGAAATCGCACATTTTCTTGAAATTTGTTGCTGGCAGCATCTGCTCCTTATCCAAATATATAAGTTTCTCTTTTGCCATCAACCTGGTTATCTCTATTAATTTCTTTTGCCTATCTAGATAAATGTCATTAGTTCTAAACATCTCTTCATTTCCAACTGCACCTCAATCAACTGACGCTATTATTTCCGGATTTCTACCGTTATCACCAAATCTTGTCACCTCTAACCATCAAATTCTCACTTAGCGGAAAGTACTTAGTTTCAACTAATTTGCAGGTTCTCCACATTGAATTCATCCATAAACTTCAAATTCTGCAGTGTAAAAATTGCTCTATTACCATCATCCTTGCTATCTCTATTAATTTCTTTTGCCGATCTAGTTAAATGTCTTCAGTTCTAAAAATAATTCATTTCCAACTACCCCTCAATCAACTGAAGCTATTATTTCGCAATTCCTAACTTGAATAGCAAATCTAGTTCTCTCTACCATCAAAATCTCAGGTAGCAGAAATTAGTTAGTTTCAAATAATTTGCAGGGTCTCCAAATTTAATTCCTCCATAAACTTCAAAATCTGCAAGACTGGTTCTGTGTTTCTAGCAAAATATCAAATTCAATCGATTGGTCAACTTCTTGCTTTTCCTCCATATTTGTGAAATCTCACATTTTCTTGAAATTTGTTGCTTGCAGCATCTGCTCCTTAGCCAAATGTAAAAATTTCTCTATTACCATCAACCTTGCTATCTCTATTATTTTACTTAGCCTATCTAGATAAATGTCTTCAGTTCTAAAAATATTCATTTCCAACTAGCCCTCATACAACGGAAGCTATTATTTCTGAATTTATACCTTGTATAGCAAACCTACTTCTTTCTTTCCATCAAAATCTCAGGTAGCAGAAGTTCGTTAGTTTCAACTAATTTGCGGGTTGTCCACATTCAATTCCCCCATAAATTTCAATTTCTGCAATGCTGGCTCTGTGGACCTAGCAAAATATCAATTTCAAACGATTCGTCAACTTGTTGCTTTTTCTCCATCTGAAGATTTGTTCCATTCCACTTAAATGTGAAATCTCACATTTTCTTGAAATATGTTGCTGGCAGCAACTCGTCCTTTGCCAAATGTACAAAATTCTCTATTACCATCAACCTTGCTATCTCTATTAATTTCTTTTGCCTATCTAGATAAATGTCTTCAGTTCTTAATATATTCATTTCCAAATAGCCCTCATACAACTGAAGCTATTATTTCTGAATTTATACCTTGAATAGCAAACCTACTTCCCTCTTTCCATCAAAATCTCAGGTAGCAGAAATTAGTTAGTTTCAACTAATTTGCGGGTTCTCCACATTCAATTCCTCCATAAACATCAAAGTCTGCAATGCTGGCTCTGTGAACCTAGCAAAATATCAATTTCAAACGATTGGTCAACTTCTTGCTTTTTCTCCATCTGCAGATATGTCCCATTACACTTATTTGTGAAATCACACATTTTCTTGAAATTTGTTGCTTGCAGCATCTGCTCCTTATGCAAATTTAAAAATTTCTCTATTACCATCAACCTTGCTATCTCTATTAATTTCTTTTGCCTATCTAGTTAAATGTCTTCAGTTCTAAAAATAATTCTTTTCCAACTACCCCTCAAACAACTGAAGCTATTATTTCTCAATTCCTAACTTGAATAGCAAATCTAGTTCTCTCTACCAGCAAAATCTCAGGTAGCAGAAATTAGTTAGTTTCAAATAATTTGCAGGGTCTCCAAATTTAATTCCTCCATAAACTTCAAATTCTGCAAGACTGGTTCTGTGCGCCGAGCAAAATATCAATTTCAAACGATTGGTCAACTTCTTGCTTTTTCTATATCTGCTGATATGTCCCATTCCACTTATTTGTGAAATCGCACATTTTCTTGAAATTTGTTGCTGGCAGCATCTGCTCCTTATCCAAATATATAAGTTTCTCTTTTGCCATCAACCTGGCTATCTCTATTAATTTCTTTTGCCTATCTAGATAAATGTCATTAGTTCTAAACATCTCTTCATTTCCAACTACACCTCAATCAACTGACGCTATTATTTCCGGATTTCTACCGTTATCACCAAATCTAGTCACCTCTAACCATCAAATTCTCACTTAGCGGAAAGTAGTTAGTTTCAACTAATTTGCAGGTTCTCAACATTGAATTCCTCCATAAACTTCAAATTCTGCAGTGTAAAAATTGCTCTATTACCATCAACCTTGCTATCTCTATTAATTTCTTTTGCCTATCTAGTTAAATGTCTTCAGTTCTAAAAATAATTCATTTCCAACTACCCCTCAAACAACTGGAGATATTATTTCTCAATTCCTAACTTGAATAGCAAATCTAGTTCTCTCTACCATCAAAATCTCAGGTAGCAGAAATTAGTTAGTTTCAAATAATTTGCAGTGTCTCCAAATTTAATTCCTCCATAGACTTCAAATTCTGCAAGACTGGTTCTGTGTTTCTAGCAAAATATGAAATTCAATCGATTGGTCAACTTCTTGCTTTTCCTCCATATTTGTGAAATCTCACATTTTCTTGAAATTTGTTGTTTGCAGCACCTGCTCCTTAGCCAAATGTAAAAATTTCTCTATTACCATCAACCTTGCTATCTCTATTATTTTACTTAGCCTATCTAGATAAATGTCTTCAGTTCTAAAAATATTCATTTCCAACTAGCCCTCACACAACGGAAGCTATTATTTCTGAATTTATACCTTGTATAGCAAACCTACTTCTTTCTTTCCATCAAAATCTCAGGTAGCAGAAATTAGTTAGTTTCAACTAATTTGCGGGTTGTCCACATTCAATTCCTCCATAAACATCAAAGTCTGCAATGCTGGCTCTGTGAACCTAGCAAAATATCAATTTCAAACGATTGGTGAACTTCTTGCTTTTTCTCCATCTGCAGATATGTCCCATTACACTTATTTGTGAAATCTCACATTTTCTTGAAATTTGTTCCTTCCAGCATCGGCTCCTTATCCAAATGTACAAGTATCTCTATTGCCATCAATCTCGCTATTTCTATTAATTTCTTTTGCCTATCTAGATAAATGTCTTTAGTTCTAAAAATCTCCTCATTTGCAACTACACCTCATTCAACCGGAGCTATTATTTTCCGATTTCTGCCTTTATCAGCAGATCTAGTTCCCTCTATCCATCAAATTCTCAGTTAGCAGAAAATAGATAGTTACAAATAATTTGCAGGTTCTCCACAATCAATGCCTCCTTAAGATTCAAATTGTTGACAGCTGGATTTCTGCACCCAGCACAATATCAATTTCAAGCAATTGGTCAACTTGTTGCCTTTTCTCCATCTGCAGATCTGTCCCATTCCCCATATTTGAGAAATCTCACATTTTCTTAAAATTTGTTGCTTGCAGCATCTGCTCCTTATGCAAATGTAAAAATGTCTCTATTACCATCAACCTTGCTATCTCTATTAATTTGTTTTGCCTATCTAGATAAATGTCTTCAATTCTAAAAATATTCATTTCCAACTACCCCTCATACAACTGAAGCTATTATTTCTGAATTTATACCTTGAATAGCACACCTACTTCTCTCTTTCCATCAAAATCTCAGGTAGCAGAAATTAGTTAGTTTCAACTAATGTGCGGGTTCACCACATTCAATTCCTCCATAAACTTCAAGTTCTGCAATGCTCACTCTGTGAACCTAGCAAAATATCAATTTCAAACGATTGGTCAACTTCTTGCTTTTTCTCCATCTGCAATTATGTCCCATTCCACTTCTTTGTGAAATTTCACGTTTTCTAGAAATTTGTTGCTTGCAGCATCGGCTCCTTATCCAAATGTACAAGTATTTCTATTGCCATCAATCTCGCTATTTCTATTAATTTCTTTTGCCTATCTAGATAAATGTCTTTAGTTCTCAAAATCTCCTCATTTGCAACTACACCTCATTCAACCGGAGCTATTATTTTCCGATTTCTACTTTATCAGCAAATCTAGTTCTCGCTATCCATCAAATTCTCAGTTAGCAGAAAATAGATAGTTTCAAATAATTTGCAGGTTCTCCACAATCAATGCCTCCTTTAGATTCAAGTTGTTGACATCTGGATTTCTGCACCCAGAACAATATCAATTTCAAGCATTTGGTCAACTTGTTGCTTTTTCTCCATCTGCAGATCTGTCCCATTCCGCATATTTGACAAATCTCACATTTTCTTGAAATTTGTTGCTTGCAGCAGCTGCTCCTTATCCAAATGTAAAAATTTCTCTATTACCATCAACCTTGCTATCTCTATTAATTTCTTTTGCCTATCTAGTTAAATGTCTTCAGTTCTAAAAATAATTCATTTCCAACTACCCCTCAAACGACTGAAGCTATTATTTCACAATTCCTAACTTGAATAGCAAATCTAGTTCTCTCTACCATCAAAATCTCAGGTAGCAGAAATTAGTTAGTTTCAAATAATTTGCAAGGTCTCCAAATTTAATTCCTCCATTAACTTCAAATTCTGCAAGACTGGTTCTGTGTACCTAGCAAAATATCAATTTCAAACGATCGGTCAACTTCTTGCTTTTTCTATATCTGCTGATATGTCCCATTCCACTTATTTGTGAAATCGCACACTTTCTTGAAATTTGTTGCTGGCAGCATCTACTCCTTATCCAAATATATAAGTTTCTCTTTTGCCATCAACCTGGCTATCTCTATTAATTTCTTTTGCCTATCTAGATAAATGTCATTAGTTCTAAAAATCTCCTCATTTCCAACTAACCCTCAATCAACTGAAGCTATTATTTCCAGATTTCTACCTTTATCACCAAATCTAGTCATCTCTAACCATCAAATTCTCACTTAGCGGAAAGTAGTTAGTTTCAACTAATTTGCGGGTTCTCCACATTGAATTGCTCCATAAACTTCAAATTCTGCAATGCTGGCTCTGTGTTTCTAGCAAAATATCAAATTCAATCGATTGGTCAACTTCTTGCTTTTCCTCCATATTTGTGAAATCTCACATTTTCTTGAAATTTGTTGCTTGCAGCATCTGCTCCTTAGCCAAATGTAAAAATTTCTCTATTACCATCAACCTTGCTACCTCTATTAATTTATTTTGCCTATCTAGATAAATGTCTTCAGTTCTAAAAATATTCATTTCCAAATCGCCCTCATACAACTGAAGCTATTATTTCTGAATTTATACCTTGAATAGCAAACCTACTTCCCTCTTTCCATCAAAATCTCAGGTAGCAGAAATTAGTTAGTTTCAACTAATTTCCGGGTTCTCCACATTCAATTCCTTCATAAACATCAAGTTCTGCAATGCTGGTTCTGTGAACCGAGCAAAATATCAATTTGAAACGATTGGTCAACTTCATCCTTTTATCCATCTGCAGATATGTCCCATTACACTTACTTGTGAAATCTCATGTTTTCTTGAAATTTGTTGCTTGCAGCATCTGCTCCTTATCCAAATGTAAAAATTTATCTATTACCATCAACCTTGCTATCTCTCTTAATTTCTTTTGCCTATCTAGTTAAATGTCTTCAGTTCTAAAAATAATTCATTTCCAACTACCCCTCAAACAACTGAAGCTATTATTTCTCAATTCCTAACTAGAATAGCAAATCTAGTTCTCTCTATCCATCAAAATCTCAGGTAGCAGAAATTAGTAAGTTTCAACTAATTTACGGCTTCTCCCCATTCAATTCATCCATGAACTTCAAGTTCTGCAATGCTGGCTAAGTGAACCTAGCAAAATATAAATTTCAAACGATTGGTCAACTTCTTGCTTTTTCTCCATCTGCAGATATGTCCCATTCCACTTAATTGTGAAATCTCACGTTTTCTTGAAATTTGTTGCTTGCAGCATCTGCTCCTTATCCAAATGTACAAGTATCTCTATTGCCAACAAACTCGCTATTTCTATTAATTTCTTTTGCCTATCTAGATAAATGTCTTCAGTTCTAAAAATCTCCTCATTTGCACCTACACCTCATTCAACCGGAGCTATTATTTTCCGATTTCTACTGTATCAGCAAATCTAGTTCTCTCTATCCATCAAATTCTCAGTTAGCAGAAAATAGATAGTTTCAAATACTTTGCAGGTTCTCCACAATCAATGCCTCCTTTAGATTCAAGCTGTTGACAGCTGGATTTCTGCACCCAGCACAATATCAATTTCAAGCAATTGGTCAACTTGTTGCTTTTTCTCCATCTGCAGATCTGTCCCATACCCCATATTTCAGAAATCTCACATTTTCTTGAAATTTGTTGCTTGCCGCATCTGCTCCTTATCCAAATGTAAAAATTTCTCTATTACCATCAACCTTGCTACCTCTCTTAATTTCTTTTGCCTATCTAGTTAAATGTCTTCAGTTCTAAAAATAATCCATTTCCAACTACCCCTCAAACAACTGAAGCTATTATTTCTCAATTCCTAACTTGAATAGCAAATCTAGTTTTCTCTACCATCAAAATCTCAGGTAGCAGAAATTAGATAGTTTCAAATAATTTGCAGGTCTCCAAATTTAATTCCTCCATAAACTTCAAATTCTGCAAGACTGGTTCTGTGTACCTAGCAAAATATCAATTTCAAACGATTGGTCAACTTCTTGCTTTTTCTATATATGCTGATATGTCCCATTCCACTTATTTGTGAAATCGCACATTTTCTTGACATATGTTGCATGCAGCATCTGCTCCTTATCCAAATATATAAGTTTCTCTTTTGCCATCAACCTGGCTATCTCTATTAATTTCTTTTGCCTATCTAGATAAATGTCATTAGTTCTAAAAATCTCCGCATTTCCAACTACCCCTCAATCAACTGAAGCTATTATTTCCGGATTTCTACCTTTATCACCAAATCTAGTCATCTCTAACCATCAAATTCTCACTTAGCGGAAAGTAGTTAGTTTCAACTAATTTGCAGGTTCTCCACATTGAATTGCTCCATAAACTTCAAATTCTGTAATGCTGGCTCTGTGTTTCTAGCAAAATATCAAATTCAATCGATTGGTCAACTTCTTGCTTTTCCTCCATATTTGTGAAATCTCACATTTTCTTGAAATTTGTTGCTTGCAGCATCTGCTCATTAGCCAAATGTAAAAATTTCTCTATTACCATCAACCTTGCTACCTCTATTAATTTATTTTGCCTATCTAGATAAATGTCTTCAATTTAAAAATATTCATTTCCAAATAGCCCTCATACATCTGAAGCTATTATTTCTGAATTTGTACCTTGAATAGCAAACCTACTTCTCTCTTTCCATCAAAATCTCAGGTAGCAGAAATTAGTTAGTTTCAACTAATTTGCGGGTTCTCCACATTCGATTCCTCCATAAACTTCAAGTTCTGCAATGCTCACTCTGTGAACCTAGGAAAATACTCTGTGAACATAGCAAAATATCAATTTCAAACGATTGGTCAACTTCTTGCTTTTTCTCCATCTGCAGATATGTCCCATTCCACTTATTTGTGAAAACTCACATTTTCTTGAAATTTGTTGCTTCCAGCATCGGCTCCTTATCCAAATGTACAAGTATCTCTATTGCCATCAATCTCGCTATTTCTATTAATTTCTTTTGCCTATCTAGATAAATGTCTTTAGTTCTAAAAATCTCCTCATTTGCAACTACACCTCATTCAACCGGAGCTATTATTTTCCGATTTCTACCTTTATCAGCAGATCTAGTTCCCTCTATCCATCAAATTCTCAGTTAGCAGAAAATAGATAGTTTCAAATAATTTGCAGGTTCTCCACAATCAATGCCTCCTTTAGATTCAAATTGTTGACAGCTGGATTTCTGCACCCAGCACAATATCAATTTCAAGCAATTGGTCAACTTGTTGCTTTTTCTCCATCTGCAGATCTGTCCCATTCCCCATATTTGAGAAATCTCACATTTTCTTGAAATTTGTTGCTTGCCGCATCTGCTCCTTATCCAAATGTAAAAAATTCTCTATTACCATCAACCTTGCTATCTCTCTTAATTTCTTTTGCCTATCTAGTTAAATGTCTTCAGTTCTAAAAATCATTCATTTCCAACTACCCCTCAAACAACTGAAGCTATTATTTCTCAATTCCTAACTTGAATAGCAAATCTAGTTCTCTCTATCCATCAAAGTCTCAGGTGGCAGAAACTAGTAAGTTTCAACTAATTTGCAGGTTTTCCCATTCAATTCCTCCATAAACATCAATCTTTGCAATGCTGACTCTGAGTACCTAGGAAAATATCAATTTCCAAAGAATTGCCAACTGCTTGCATTGTCTCCACCTGCAGATATTTCCCATTCCCAATATTTGAGAAATCTCAGACTTTCTTGAAATTTGTCGCATGCAGCATCTGCTCCTTATCCAAATATATAAGTGTCTCTTTTGCCATCAACCTAGTTATCTCTATTAATTTCTTTTGCCTATCTAGATAAACGTCATTAGTTCTAAAAATCTCCTCATTTCCAACAACCCCTTTTTCAACTGAAGCTATTATTTCATGATTTCTACCTTTATCAGCAAATCTAGTTCTCTCTATCCATCAAATTCTCAGTTAGCAGAAAATAGATAGTTTCAAATAATTTGCAGGTTCTCCACAATCAATGCCTCCTTTAGATTCAAGCTGTTGACAGCTGGATTTCTGCACCCAGCACAATATCAATTTCAAGCAATTGGTCAACTTGTTGCTTTTTCTCCATCTGCAGATCTGTCCCATTCCCCATATTTCAGAAATCTCACATTTTCTTGAAATTTGTTGCTTCCAGCATCTGCTCCTTATCCAAATGTAAAAATGTCTCTATTACCATCAACCTTGCTACCTCTACTAATTTACTTAGCCTATCTAGATAAATGTCTTCAGTTCTAAAAATATTCATTTCCAACTTGCCCTCATACAACGGAAGCTATTATTTCTGAATTTATACCTTGAATAGCAAACCTACTTCTTTCTTTCCGTCAAAATCTCAGGTAGCAGAAATTAGTTAGTTTCAACAAATTTGCGGGTTGTCCACATTCAATTCCCCCATAAACTTCAAATTCTGCAATGCTGGGTCTGTGTACGTAGCAAAATATCAATTTCAAACGATTCGTAAACTTGTTGCTTTTTCTCCATCTGCAGATATGGCCCATTCCAATTAAATGTGAAATCTCGCATTTTCTTGAAATTTGTTGCTTGCAGCATCTCGTCCTTTGCCAAATGTACAAAACTCTCTATTACCATCAACCTTGCTATCTCTATTAATTTCTTTTGCCTATCTAGATAAATGTATTCAGTTCCAAAAATATTCATTTCCAACTAGCCCTCATACAACTGATGCTATTATTTCTGAATTTATACCTTGAATAGCAAACCTACTTCCCTCTTTCCATCAAAATCTCAGGTAGCAGAAATTAGTTAGTTTCAACTAATTTGCGGGTTGTCCACATTCAATTCCTCCATAAACATCAAATACTGCAATGCTGGCTCTGTGAACCCAGCAAAATATCAATTTCAAACGATTGGCCAACTTCTTGCTTTTTCTCCATCTGCAGATATGTCCCATTCCACTTAATTGTGAAATCTCACGTTTTCTTGAAATTTGTTGCTTGCAGCATCCGCTCCTTATCCAAATGTAAAAATTTCTCTATTACCATCAACCTTGCTATCTCTATTAATTTCTTTTGCCTATCTAGTTAAATGTCTTCAGTTCTAAAAATAATTCATTTCCAACTACCCCTCAAACAACTGAAGCTATTATTTCTCAATTCCTAACTTGAATAGCAAATCTAGTTCTCTCTATCCATCAAAATCTCAGGTAGCAGAAATTTGTAAGTTTCAACTAACTTGCGGGTTCTCCACATTCAATTCCTCCATGAACTTCAAGTTCTGCAATGCTGGCTCTGTGAACCTAGCAAAATATCAATTTCAAACAACTGGTCAACTTCTTGCTTTTTCTCCATCTGCAGATATGTCCCATTCCACTTAATTGTGAAATATCTCGTTTTTTTGAAATTTGTTGCTTGCAGCATCCGCTCCTTATCCAAATGTACAAGTATCTCTATTGCCAACAATCTCGCTAATTCTATTAATTTCTTTTGCCTATCTAGATAAATGTCTTCAGCTGTAAAAATCTCCTCATTTGCAACTACACCTCATTCAAACGGAGCTATTATTTTCCGATTTCTACTTTATCAGCAAATCTAGTTCTCTCTATCCATAAAATTATCAGTTAGCAGAAAATAGTTAGTTTCAAATAATTTGCAGGTTCTCCACAATCAATGCCTCCTTAAAATTCAAGTTGTTGACAGCTGGATTTCTGCACCCAGCACAATATCAATTTCAAGCAAATGGTCAACTTGTTGCTTTTTCTCCATCTGCAGATCTGTCCCATTCCCCATATTTCAGAAATCTCACATTTTCTTGTAATTTATTGCTTGCAGCCTCTGCTCCTTATCCAAATGTAAAAATTTCTCTATTACCATCAACCTTGCTATCTCTCTTAATTTCTTTTCCCTATCTAGTTAAATGTCTTCAGTTCTAAAAATAATTCATTTCCAACTACCCCTCAAACAACTGAAGCTATTATATCTCAATTCCTAACTTGAATAGCAAATCTAGTTCTCTCTATCCATCAAAATCTCAGGTAGCAGAAATTAGTAAGTTTCAACTAACTTGCGGGTTCTCCACATTCAATTCCTCCATGAACTTCAAGTTCTGCAATGCTGGCTCTGTGAACCTAGCAAAATATCAATTTCAAACGATTGGTCAACTTTTTGCTTTTTCTCCATCTGCAGATATGTCCCATTCCACTTAATTGTGAAATCTCACGTTTTCTTGAAATTTGTTGCTTGCAGCATACGCTCCTTATCCAAATGTAAAAATTTCTCTATTACCATCAACCTTGCTATCTCTATTAATTTCTTTTGCCTATCTAGTTAAATGTCTTCAGTTCTAAAAATAATTCATTTCCAACTAGCCCTCAAACAACTGAAGCTATTATTTCTCAATTCCTAACTTGAATAGCAAATCTAGTTCTCTCTACCATCAAAATCTCAGGTAGCAGAAATTAGTTAGTTTCAAATAATTTGCAGGGTCTCCAAATTTAATTCCTCCATAAACTTCAAATTCTGCAAGACTGGTTCTGTGTACCTAGCAAAGTATCAGTTTCAAACGATTGGTCAACTTCTTACTTTTTCTATATCTGCTGATATGTCCCATTTCACTTATTTGTGAAATCGCACATTTTCTTGACATTTGTTGCTGGCAGCATCTGCTCCTTATCCAAATATATAAGTTTCTCTTTTGCCATCAACCTGGCTATCTCTATTAATTTCTTTTGCCTATCTAGATAAATGTCATTAGTTCTAAAAATCTCCTCATTTCCAACTACCCCTCAATCAACTGAAGCTATTATTTCCGGATTTCTACCTTTATCACCAAATCTAGTCATCTCTAACCATCAAATTCTCACTTAGCGGAAATTAGTTAGTTTCAACTAATTTGCAGGTTCTCCACATTGAATTCCTCCATTAACTTCAAATTCTGCAATGCTGGCTCTGTGTTTCTAGCAAAATATCAAATTCAATCGATTGGGCAACTTCTTGCTTTTCCTCCATATTTGTGAAATCTCACATTTTCTTGAAATTTGTTGCTTGCAGCATCTGCTCCTTAGCCAAATGTAAAAATTTCTCTATTACCATCAACCTTGCTATCTCTATTAATTTATTTTGCCTATCTAGATAAATGTCTTCAGTTCTAAAAATATTCATTTCCAACTAGCCCTCATGCAACGGAAGCTATTATTTCTGAATTTATACCTTGAATAGCAAACCTACTTCTTTCTTTCCGTCAAAATCTCAGGTAGCAGAAATTAGTTAGTTTCAACTAATTTGTGGGTTGTCCACATTGAATTCCCCCATAAACTTCAAATTCTGCAATGCTGGCTCTTTGTACCTAGCAAATATCAATTTCAAACGCTGCGTCAACTTGTTGCTTTTTCTCCATCTGCAGATCTGTCCCATTCCAACTAAATGTGAAATCTCGCATTTTCTTGAAATTTGTTGCTTGCAGCATCTCGTCCTTTGCCAAATGTACAAAATTCTCTATTACCATCAACCTTGCTATCTCTATTAATTTCTTTTGCCTATCTAGATAACTGTCTACAGTTCTAAAAATATTCATTTCCAACTAGCCCTCATACAACTGAAGCTATTATTTCTGAATTTATACCTTGAATAGCAAACCTACTTCCCTCTTTCCATCAAAATCTCAGGTAGCAGAAATTAGTTAGTTTCAAGTCATTTGCGGCTTCTCCACATTCAATTACTCCATAAACATCAAATTCTGCAATGCTGGCTCTGTGAACCTAGCAAAATAAAAATTTCAAACGATTGGTCAACTTCTTGCTTTTTCTCCATCTGCAGATACGTCCCATTCCACTTAATTGTGAAATCTCACGTTTTCTTGAAATTTGGTGCTTGCAGCATCCGCTCCTTATCCAAATGTACAAGTAAATCTATTGCCAACAATCTCGCTATTTCTATTAATTTCTTTTGGCTATCTTGATAAATGTCTTCAGTTCTAAAAATCTACTCATTTGCAACTACACCTCATTCAACCGGAGCTATTATTTTCCAATTTCTACCTTTATCAGCAGATCTAGTTCCCTCTATCCATCAAATTCTCAGTTAGCAGAAAATAGATAGTTACAAATAATTTGCAGGTTCTCCACAATCAATGCCTCCTTAAGATTCAAATTGTTCACAACTGGATTTCTGCACCCAGCACAATATCAATTTCAAGCAATTGGTCAACTTGTTGCTTTTTCTGCATCTGCAGATCTGTCCCATTCCCCATATTTGAGAAATCTCACATTTTGTTGAAATTTGTTGCTTGCAGCATCTGCTCCTTATCCAAATGTAAAAATGTCTCTATTACCATCAACCTTGCTATCTCTATTAATTTCTTTTGCCTATCTAGATAAATGTCTTCAGTTCTAAAAATATTCATTTCCAACTAGCCCTCATACAACGGAAGCTATTATTTCTGAATTTATACCTTGATTAGCAAACCTACTTCTCTCTTTCCATCAAAATCTCAGGTAGAAGAAATTAGTTAGTTTCAACTAATGTGCGGGTTCTCCACATTCAATTCCTCCATAAACTTCAAGTTCCGCAATGCTCACTCTGAGAACCTAGCAAAATATCATTTTCAAACGATGGGTCAACTTCTTCCTTTTACTCCATCTGCAGATATGTCCCATTCCACTTACTTGTGAAATCGCACGTTTTCTTGAAATTTGTTGATTACAGCATCGGCTCCTTATCCAAATGTAAAAGTATCTCTATTGCCTTCAATCTCGCTATTTCTATTAATTTCTTTTGCCTATCTAGATAAACGTCTTGAGTTCTAAAAATCTCCTCACTTGCAACTACTCCTCATTCAACCGGAGCTATTATTTTCCGCTTTCTACTTTATCAGCAAATCCAGTTCTCGCTATCCATAAAATTCTCAGTTAGCAGAAAATAGTTCGTTTCAAATAATTTGCAGGTTCTCCACAATCAATACCTCCTTAAGATTCAAGTTGTTGACAGCTGGATTTCTGCACCCAGCACAATATCAATTTCAAGCAATTGGTCAACTTGTTGCTTTTTCTCCATCTGCAGATCTGTCCCATTCCCCATATTTGAGAAATCTCACATGTTCTTGAAATTTGTTGCTTGCAGCATCTGCTCCTTATCCAGATATATAAGTTTCTCTTTTGCCATCAACCTGGCTATCTCTATTAATTTCTTTTGCCTATCTAGATAAATGTCATTAGTTCTAAAAATCTCCTCATTTCCAACTACCCCTCAATCAACTGAAGCTATTATTTCCGGATTACTACCTTTATCACCAAATCTAGTCATCTCTAACCATCAAATTCTCACTTAGCGGAAAGTAGTTAACTAATTTGCAGGTTCTCCACATTGAATTCCTCCATAAACTTCAAATTCTGCAATGCTGGCTCTGTGTTTCTAGCAAAATATCAAATTCAATCGATTGGTCAACTTCTTGCTTTTCCTCTTTATTTGTGAAATCTCACATTTTCTTGAAATTTGTTGCTTGCAGCATCTGCTCCTTAGCCAAATGTAAAAATTTCTCTATTACCATCAACCTTGCTATCTCTATTAATTTACTTAGCCTATCTAGATAAATGTCTTCAGTTCTAAAAATATTCATTTCCAACTAGCCCTCATACAATGGAAGCTATTATTTCTGAATTTATACCTTGAATAGCAAACCTACTTCTTTCTTTCCATCAAAATCTCAGGTAGCAGAAATTAGTTAGTTTCTACTAATTTGTGGGTTGTCCACATTCAATTCCCCCATAAACTTCAAATTCTGCAATGCTGGATCTGTGTACCTAGCAAAATATCAATGTCAAACGATTCGTAAACTTGTTGCTTTTTCTCCATCTGCAGATATGGCCCATTCCACTTAAATGTGAAATCTCGCATGTTCTTGAAATTTGTTCCTTGCAGCATCTCCTCCTTTGCCAAATGTACAAAATTCTCTATTACCATCAACCTTGCTATCTCTATTAATTTCTTTTGCCTATCTGGATAAATGTCTTCAGTTCTAAAAATATTCATTTCCAACTAGCCCTCATACAACTGAAGCTATTATTTCTGAATTTATACCTTGAATAGCAAACCTACTTCCCTCTTTCCATCAAAAGCTCAGGTAGCAGAAATTAGTTAGTTTGAACTAATTTGCGGGTTCTCCACATTCAATTCCTCCGTAAACATCAAATTCTGCAATGCTGGCTCTGTGAACCTAGCAAAATATCAATTTCAAACGATTGGTCAACTTCTTGCTTTTTCTCCATCTGCAGATATGTCCCATTCCACTTAATTGTGAAATCTCACGTTTTCTTGAAATTTGTTGCTTGCAGCATCCGCTCCTTATCCAAATGTACAAGTATCTCTACTGCCAACAATCTCGCTATTTCTATTAATTTCTTTTGCCTATCTAGATAAATGTCTTCAGTTCTAAAACTCTCCTCATTTGCAACTACACCTCATTCAACCGGAGCTATTATTTTCCGATTTCTACTTTATCAGCAAATCTAGTTCTCTCTATCCATCAAATTCTCAGTTAGCAGAAAATAGATAGTTTCAAATAATTTGCAGGTTCTCCACAATCAATGCCTCCTTAAGATTCAAATTGCTGACAGCTGGATTTCTGCACCCAGCACAATATCAATTTCAAGCAATTGGTCAACTTCTTGCTTTTTCTCCATCTGCAGATCTGTCCCATTCCCCATATTCGAGAAATCTCACATTTTCTTGAAATTTGGTGCTTGCAGCATCTGCTCCTTATCCAAATGTAAAAATTTCTCTATTACCATCAACCTTGCTATCTCTCTTCATTTCTTTTGCCTATCTAGTTAAATGTCTTCAGTTCTAAAAATAATTCATTTCCAACGACCCCTCAAACAACTGAAGCTATTTTTTCTCAATTCCTAACTTGAATAGCAAATCTAGTTCTCTCTACCATCAAAATCTCAGGTAGCAGAAATTAGTTAGTTTCAACAAATTTGCGGGTTCTCCACATTCAATTCCTCCATAAACTTCAAGTTCTGCAATGCTCACTCTGTGAACCTAGCAAAATATCATTTTCAAACGATTGGTCAACTTCTTCCTTTTACTCCATCTGCAGATATGTCCCATTCCACTTGCTTATGAAATCTCACGTTTTCTTGAAATTTGTTGATTACAGCATCGGCTCCTTATTCAAATGTAAAAGTATCTCTATTGCCATCAGTCTCGCTAATTCTATTAATTTCTTTTGCCTATCTAGATAAATGTCTTCAGTTCTAAAAATCTCCTCATTTGCAACTACACCTCATTCAACCGGAGCTATTATTTTCCGCTTTCTACTTTATCAGCTTATCTAGTTCTCGCTATCCATAAAATTCTCAGTTAGCAGAAAATAGTTAGTTTCAAATAATTTGCAGGTTCTCCACAATCAATGCCTCCTTAAGATTCAAGTTGTTGACAGCTGGATGTCTGCACCCAGCACAATATCAATTTCAAGCAATTGGTCAACTTGTTGCTTTTTCTCCATCTGCAGATCTGTCCCATTCCCCATATTTGAGAAATCTCACATTTTCTTGAAATTTGATGCTTGCCGCATCTGCTCCTTATACAAATGTAAAAATTTCTCTATTACCATCAACCTTGCTATCTCTCTTAATTTCTTTTGCCTATCTAGTTAAATGTCTTCAGTTCTAAAAATAATTCATTTCCAACTACCCCTCAAACAACTGAAGCTATTTTTTCTCAATTCCTAACTTGAATAGCAAATCTAGTTCTCTCTATCCATCAAAATCTCAGGTAGCAGAAATTAGTAAGTTTCAACTAATTTGCGGGTTCTCCACATTCAATTCCTCCATGAACTTCAAGTTCTGCAATGCTGGCTCTGTGAACCTAGCAAAATATCAATTTCAAACGATTGGTCAACTTCTTGCTTTTTCTCCATCTGCAGATATGTCCCATTCCACTTAGTTGTGAAATCTCACGTTTTCTTGAAATTTGTTGCTTGCAGCATCCGCTCCTTATCCAAATGTACAAGTATCTCTATTGCCATCAATCTCGCTATTTCTATTAATTTCTTTTGCCTATCTAGATAAATGTCTTCAGTTCTAAAAATCTCCTCATCTGCAACTAAATCTCATTCAACCGGAGCTATTATTTTCCGATTTCTACTTTATCAGCAAATCTAGTTCTCTCTATCCATCAAATTCTCAGTTAGCAGAAAATAGATAGTTTCAAATAATTTGCAGGTTCTCCACAATCAATGCCTCCTTAAGATTCAAATTGCTGACAGCTGGATTTCTGCACCCAGCACAATATCAATTTCAAGCAATTGGTCAACTTACTGCTTTTTCTCCATCTGCAGATCTGTCCCATTCCCCATATTCGAGAAATCTCACATTTTCTTGAAATTTGTTGCTTGCAGCACCTGCTCCTTATCCAAATGTTAAAATTTCTCTATTACCTTCAACCTTGCTATCTCTATTAATTTCTTTTGCCTATCTAGTTAAATGTCTTCAGTTCTAAAAATAATTCATTTCCAACTACCCCTCAGACAACTGAAGCTATTACATCTCAATTCCTAACTTGAATAGCAAATCTAGTTCTCTCTACCATCAAAATCTCAGGTAGCAGAAATTAGTTAGTTTCAAATAATTTGCAGTGTCTCCAAATTTAATTCCTTCATAAACTTCAAATTCTGCAAGACTGGTTCTGTGTACCTAGCAAAATATCAATTTCAAACGATTGGTCAACTTCTTGCTTTTTCTATATCTGCTGATATGTCCCATTCAACTTCTTTGTGAAATCGCAAATTTTCTTGAAATTTGTTGCTGGCAGCACATGCTCCTTATCCAAATATATAAGTTTCTCTTTCGCCATCAACCTGGCTATCTCTATTAATTTCTTTTGGCTATCTAGATAAATGTCATTAGTTCTAAAAATCTCCTCATTTCCAACTACCCCTCAATCAACTGAAGCTATTATTTCCGGATTTCTTCCTTTATCACCAAATCTAGTCATCTCTAACCATCAAATTCTCAGTTAGCGGAAAGTAGTTAGTTTCAAATAATTTGCAGGTTCTCCACATTGAATTCCTCCATAAACTTCAAATTCTGCAATGCTGACTCTGTGTTTCTAGCAAAATATCAAATTCAATCGATTGGTCAACTTCTTGCTTTTCCTCCATATTTGTGAAATCTCACATTTTCTTGAAATTTGTTGCTTGCAGCATCTGCTCCTTAGCCAAATGTAAAAATTTCTCTATTACCATCAACCTTGCTACCTCTATTAATTTATTTTGCCTATCTAGATAAATGTCTTCAGTTCTAAAAATATTCATTTCCAACTAGCCCTCATACAACGGAAGCCATTATTTCTGAATTTATACCTTGAATAGCAAAGCTACTTCTTTCTTTCCATCAAAATCTCAGGTAGCAGAAATTAGTTAGTTTCAACTAATTTGCGGGTAGTCCACATTCAATTCACCCATAAACTTCAAATTCTGCAATGCTGGCTCTGTGTACCTAACAAAATATCAATTTCAAATGATTGGCCAACTTCTTGCTTTTTCTCCATCTGCAGATATGTCCCATTCCACTTAATTTTGAAATCTCACCTTTTCTTGAAATTTGTTGCTTGCAGCCTCTGGTCCTTTGCCAGATGTACAAAATTCTCTATTACCATCAACCTTGCTATCTCTATTAATTTCTTTTGCCTATCTAGATAAATGTCTTCAGTTCTAAAAATATTCATTTCCAACTAGACCTCATACAACTGATTCTATTAGTTCTGAATTTATACCTTGAATAGCAAACCTACTTCCCTCCTTCCACCAAAATCTCAGGTAGCAGAAATTAGTTAGTTTCAACTAATTTGCGTGTTCTCCACATTCAATTCCTCCATAAACTTCACGTTCTGCAAAGCTCACTCTGTGAACTTAGCAAAATATCAATTTCAAATGATTGGTCAACTTCTTGCTTTTTCTCCATCTGCAGATATGTCCCATTCCACTTAAATGTGAAATCTCGCATTTGTTTGAAATTTGTTGCTTGCAGCACCTCGTCCAATGCCAAATGTACAAAATTCTTTATTGCCATCAACCTTGCTATCTCTATTAATTTCTTTTGCCTATCTAGTTAAATGTCTTCAGTTCTAAAAATAATTCATTTCCAACTACCCCTCAAACAACTGAAGCTATTATTTCGCAATTCCTAACTTAAATAGCAAATCTAGTTCTCTCTACCATCAAAATCTCAGGTAGCAGAAATTAGTTAGTTTCAAATAATTTGCAGGGTCTGCAAATTTAATTCCTCCATAAACTTCAAATTCTGCAAGACTGGTTCTGTGTACCTAGCAAATTATCAATTTCAAACGATTGGTCAACTTCTTGCTTTTTCTATATCTGCTGATATGTCCCATTCCACTTATTTGTGAAATCGCACATTTTCTTGAAATTTGTTGCTGGCAGCATCTGCTCCTTATCCAAATATATAAGTTTCTCTTTTGCCATCAACCTGGCTATCTCTATTAATTTCTTTTGCCTATCTAGATAAATGTCATTAGTTCTAAAAATCTCCTCATTTCCAACTACCCCTCAATCAATTGAAGCTATTATTTCCGGATTTCTACCTTTATCACCAAATCTAGTCATCTCTAACCATCAAATTCTTCTTAGCGGAAAGTACTTAGTTTCAACTAATTTGCAGGTTCTCCACATTGAATTCCTCCATAAACTTCAAATTCTGCAATGCTGGCTCTGTGTTTCTAGCAAAATATCAAAAACAATCGATTGGTCAACTTCTTGCTTTTCCTCCATATTTGTGAAATATCACATTTTCTTGAAATTTGTTGCTTGCAGCATCTGCTCCTTAGCCAAATGTAAAAATTTCTCTATTACCATCAACCTTGCAATCTCTATTAATATACTTAGCCTATCTAGATAAAAGTCTTCAGTTCTAAAAATATTCATTTCCAACTAGCCCTCATACAACTGAAGCTATTATTTCTGAATTTATACCTTGAATAGCAAACCTACTTCTTTCTTTCCATCAAAATCTCATGAGCAGAAATTAGTTCATTTCAAGTAATTTGCGGGTTGTCCACATTCAATTCCCCCATAAACTTCAAATTCTGCAATGCTGGCTCTGTGTACCTAGCAAAATATCAATTTCAAACGATTCGTCAACTTGTTGCTTTTTCTCCATCTGCAGATATGTCCCATTCCACTTAAATGTGAAATCTCGCATTTTCTTGAAATTTGTTGCTTGCAGCATCTCGTCCTTTGCCAAATGTACAAAATTCTCTATTGCCATGAACCTTGCTATCTCTATTAATTTCTTTTGCCTATCTAGACAAATGTCTTCAGTTCTAAAAATATTCATTTCCAACCAGCCCTCATACAACTGAAGCTATTATTTCTGAATTTATACCTTGAATAGTAAACCTACTTCCCTTTTTCCATCAAAATCTCAGGTAGCAGAAATTAGTTAGTTTCAAGTATTTTGCGGGTTCTCCACATTCAATTACTCCATAAACATCAAATTCTGGAATGCTCGCTCTGTGAACCTAGCAAAAAATCATTTTGAAACGATTGGTCAACTTCTTGCTTTTTCTCCATCTGCAGATATGTCCCATTGCACTTAATTGTGAAATCTCACGTTTTCTTGAAATTTGTAGCTTGCAGCATCTGCTCCTTATCCAAATGTACACGTATCTCTATTAGCATCACCTCCCTATTTCTATTAATTTCTTTTGCCTATCTAGATAAATGTCTTTAGTTCTAAAATCTCCTCATTTGCAACTACACCTCATTCAACCGGAGCTATTATTTTCCGATTTCTACCTTTATCAGCAGATCTAGTTCCCTCTATCCATCAAATTCTCAGTTAGCAGAAAATAGATAGTTACAAATAATTTGCAGGTTCTCCACAATCAATGCCTACTTAAGATTCAAATTGTTGACAGCTGGATTTCTGCACCCAGCACAATATCAATTTCAAGCAATTGCTCAACTTGTTGCTTTTTCTCCATCTGCAGATCTGTCCCATTCCCCATATTTGAGAAATCTCACATTTTCTTGAAATTTGTTGCTTGCAGCATCTCGTCCCTTGCCAAAAGTACAAAATTCTCTATTACCATCAACCTTGCTATTTCTATTAATTTCTTTTGCCTATCTAGATAAACGTCTTCAGTTCTAAAAATATTCATTTCCAACTAGCCCTCATACAACTGAAGCGATTATTTCCGGATTTCTACCTTTATCACCAAATCTAGTCATCTCTAACCATCAAATTCTTCTTAGCGGAAAGTAGTTAGTTTCAACTAATTTGCAGGTTCTCCACATTGAATTCCTCCATAAACTTCAAATTCTGCAATGCTTGCTCTGTGTTTCTAGCAAAATATCAAATTCAATCGATTGGTCAACTTCTTGCTTTTCCTCCATATTTGTGAAATCTCACATTTTCTTGATATTTGTTGCTTGCAGCATCTGCTCCTTAGCAAAATGTAAAAATTTCTCTATTACCATCAACCTTGCAATCTCTATTAATTTACTTAGCCTATCTAGATAAAAGTCTTCAGTTCTAAAAATATTCATTCCAACTAGCCCTCATACAACGGAAGCTATTATGTCTGAATTTATACCTTGAATAGCAAACCAACTTCCTTCTTTCCATCAAAATCTCAGGTAGCAGAAATTAGTTAGTTTCAACTAATTTGCGGGTTGTCCACATTCAATTCCCCCATAAACTTCAAATTCTGCAATGCTGGCTCTGTGTACCTAGCAAAATATCAATTTCAAACGATTCGTCAACTTGTTGCTTTTTCTCCATCTGCAGATATGTCCCTTTCCACTTAAATGTGTAATCTGGCATTTTCTTGAAATTTGTTGCTTGCAGCATCTCGTCCTTTGCCAAATGTACAAAATTCTCTATTGCCATCAACCTTGCTATCTCTATTAATTTCTTTTGCCTATCTAGACAAATGTCTTCAGTTCTAAAAATATACATTTCCAACCAGCCCTCATACAACTGAAGCTATTATTTCTGAATTTATACCTTGAATAGCAAACCTACTTCCCTCTTTCCATCAAAATCTCAGGTAGCAGAAATTAGTAAGTTTCAAGTATTTTGCGGGTTCTCCACATTCAATTCCTCCATAAACATCAAATTCTGCAATGCTCGCTCTGTGAACCTAGCAAAAGATCAATTTCAAACGATTGGTCAACTTCTTGCTTTTACTCCATCTGCAGATATGTCCCATTCCACTTATTTGTGAAATCTCACATTTTCTTGAAATTTGTTGCTTCCAACATCGGCTACTTATCCAAATGTACAAGTATCTCTATTGCCATCAATCTCGCTTTTTCTATTAATTTCTTTTGCCTATCTAGATAAATGTCTTTAGTTCTAAAATCTCCTCATTTGCAACTACACCTCATTCAACCGGAGCTATTATTTTCCGATTTCTACCGTTATCAGCAGATCTAGTTCCCTCTATCCATCAAATTCTCAGTTACCAGAAAATAGATAGTTACAAATAATTTGCAGGTTCTCCACAATCAATGCCTCCTTAAGATTCAAATTGCTGACAGCTGGCTTTCTGCACCCAGCACAATATCAATTTCAAGCAATTGGTCAACTTGTTGCTTTTTCTCCATCTGCAGATCTGTCTCAATCCCCATATTTGAGAAATATCACATTTTCTTGATATTTGTTGCTTGCAGCTTCTGCTCCTTATCGAAATGTAAAAATGTCTCTATTACCATCAACCTTGCTATTTCTAATAATTTCTTTTGCCTATCTAGTTAAATGTCTTCAGTTCTAAAAATAATTCATTTCCAACGAGCCCTCATACAACTGAAGCTATTATTTCTGAATTTATAACTTGAATAGCAAACCTATTTCTCTCTTTCCATCAAAATATCAGGTAGCAGAAATTAGTTAGTTTCAACTAATTTGTGGTTTGTCCACATTCAATTCTCCCATAAAC
The DNA here is from genome assembly GCF_017639515.1 of Carcharodon carcharias. Taxonomy (NCBI): domain Eukaryota; kingdom Metazoa; phylum Chordata; class Chondrichthyes; order Lamniformes; family Lamnidae; genus Carcharodon; species Carcharodon carcharias. The sequence goes on along the minus strand of NC_054473.1, from coordinate 99,264,591 downwards.
TTCAAATTCTGCAATGCTTGCTCTGAGTACCTAGCAAAATATCAATTTCAACCGATTGGTCAACTTCTTGCTTTTTCTCCATCTGCAGATATGTCCCATTCCACTTAATTGTGAAATCTCACATTTTCTTGAAATTTGTTGCTTGCAGCCTCTGGTCCTTTGCCAAATGTACAAATTTCTCTATTACCATCAACCTTGCTACCTCTATTAATTTATTTTGCCTATCTAGATAAATGTCTTCAGTTCAAAAAATATTCATTTCCAACTAGCCCTCATTAAACTGAAGCTATTATTTCTGAATTTATAACTTGAATAGCAAACCTACTTCTCTCTTTCCATCAAAATCTCAGGTAGCAGAAATTAGTTAGTTTCTACTAATTTGTGGTTTGTCCACATTCAATTCCCCCATAAACTTCAAATTCTGCAATGCTTGCTCTGAGTACCTAGCAAAATATCAATTTCAACCGATTGGTCAACTTCTTGCTTTTTCTCCATCTGCAGATATGTCCCATTCCACTTAATTGTGAAATCTCACATTTTCTTGAAATTTGTTGCTTGCAGCATCTGGTCCTTTGCCAAATGTACAAAATTCTCTATTACCATCAACCTTGATATCTCTATTACTTTCTTTTGCCTATCTAGATAAATGTCTTCAGTTCTAAAAATATTCATTTTACAACTAGCCTTCATACAACTGAAGCTATTATTTCTGAATTTATACCTTGAATAGCAAACCTACTTCTCTCTTTCCATCAAAATCTCAGGTAGCAGAAATTAGTTAGATTCAACTAATTTGTGGTTTGTCCACATTCAATTCCCCCATAAACTTCAAATTCTGCAATGCTGGCTCTGTGTTATAAGAAATTTATCAAATACAATCGATTGGTCAACTTCTTGCTTTTTCTCCATCTGAAGATATTTCACATTCTCCATATTTGTGAAATCGCACATTTTCTTGAAATTTGTTGCTTGCAGCATCTGCTCCTTAGCCAAATGTAAAAATTTCTCTATTACCATCAACCTTGCTACCTCTATTAATTTATTTTGCCTATCTAGATAAATGTCTTCAGTTCAAAAAATATTCATTTCCAACTAGCCCTCATTAAACTGAAGCTATTATTTCTGAATTTATAACTTGAATAGCAAACCTACTTCTCTCTTTCCATCAAAATCTCAGGTAGCAGAAATTAGTTAGTTTCAACTAATTTGTGGTTTGTCCACATTCAATTCCCCCATAAACTTCAAATTCTGCAATGCTTGCTCTGAGTACCTAGCAAAATATCAATTTCAACCGATTGGTCAACTTCTTGCTTTTTCTCCATCTGCAGATATGTCCCATTCCACTTAATTTTGAAATCTCACATTTTCTTGAAATTTGTTGCTTGCAGCCTCTGGTCCTTTGCCAAATGTACAAAATTCTCTATTACCATCAACCTTGATATCTCTATTAATTTCTTTTGCCTATCTAGATAAATGTCTTCAGTTCTAAAAATATTCATTTTACAACTAGCCTTCATACAACTGAAGATATTATTTCTGAATTTATACCTTGAATAGCAAACCTACTTCTCTCTTTCCATCAAAATCTCAGGTAGCAGAAATTAGTTAGATTCAACTAATTTGTGGTTTGTCCACATTCAATTCCCCCATAAACTTCAAATTCTGCAATGCTGGCTCTGTGTTTCTAGCAAAATATCAAATACAATCGATTGGTCAACTTCTTGCTTTTTCTCCATCTGAAGATATTTCACATTCTCCATATTTGTGAAATCGCACATTTTCTTGAAATTTGTTGCTTGCAGCATCTGCTCCTTAGCCAAATGTAAAAATTTCTCTATTACCATCAACCTTGCTACCTCTATTAATTTATTTTGCCTATCTAGATAAATGTCTTCAGTTCAAAAAATATTCATTTCCAACTAGCCCTCATTAAACTGAAGCTATTATTTCTGAATTTATAACTTGAATAGCAAACCTACTTCTCTCTTTCCATCAAAATCTCAGGTAGCAGAAATTAGTTCGTTTCAAGTAATTTGCGGGTTCTCCACATTCAATTCCTCCATAAACTTCAAGTTCTGCAATGCTCACTCTGTGAACTTAGCAAAATATCAATTTCAAACGATTGGTCAACTTCTTGCTTTTTCACCATCTGCAGATATGTCCCATTCCACTTATTTGTGAAATCTCAAGTTTTCTTGAAATTTGTTGCTTCCAGCATCGGCTCCTTATCCGATTGTACAAGTATCTCTATTGCCATCAATCTCGCTATTTCTATTAATTTCTTTTGCCTATCTAGATAAATGTCTTTACTTCTAAAAATCTCCTCATTTGCAACTACACCTCATTCAACCAGAGCTATTATTTTCCGATTTCTACCTTTATCAGCAAATCTAGTTCTCTCTATCCATCAAATTCTCAGTTAGCTTGAAAGTAGTTAGTTTCAAATAGTTTGCATGTTCTCCAAATTTAATTGCTCCATAAACTTCAAATTCTGCAAGGCTGGTTCCGTGTACCTAGCAAAATATCAATTTCAAACGATTGGTCAACTTCTTGCTTTTTCTATATCTGCTGATATTTCCCATTCCACTTATTTGTGAAATCGCCATTTTCTTGAAATTTGTTGCTGGCAGCATCTGCTCCTTATCCAAATATATAAGTGTCTATTTTGCCATCAACCTAGCTATCTCTATTACTTTCTTTTGCCTATCTAGATAAATGTCATTAGTTCTAAAAATCTCCGCATTTCCAACTACCCCTCATTCAATTGAAGCTATTATTTCCGGATTTCTACCTTTATCAGCAAATCTAGTTATCTCTATCCATCAAATTCTCAGTTAGCAGAAGCTGGTTAGTTTCAACTAATTTGCAGGTTCTGCACATTCAATTCCTCCATCAACTTCAAATTCTGCAATGCTGGCTCTGGTAACCTAGCAAAATATCAATTTCAAACGATTGGTCAATTTCTCGCATTTTCTCCATTTGCAGATATGTCCCATTCTCCTTACTTGAGAATCTCACATTTTCTTGAATTTTGTTGCTCCAGCATGTGCTCCTTATCCAAATGTACAAGTTTCTCAATTGCCATCAATCTCGATATTTCTATTAATTTCTATTGCCTATCTAGATACTTGTCTTTACTTCTAAAAATATCCTCATTTGCAACTACACCTCATTCAACCGGAGCTATTATTTTCCGATTTCTACCTTTATCAGCAAATCTAGTTCTCTCTATCCATCAAATTCTCAGTTAGCTTGAAAATAGTTAGTTTCAAATAGTTTGCATGTTCTCCAAATTTAATTCCTCCATAAACCTTAAATTCTGCAAGGCTGGTTCTGTGTACCTAGCAAAATATCAATTTCAAACGATTGGTCAACTTCTTGCTTTTTCTATATCTGCTGGTATGTCCCTTTCCACTTATTTGTGAAATCGCACATTTTCTTGAAATTTGTTGCATGCAGCATCTGCTCCTTATCCAAATATATAAGTATCTCTTTTGCCATCAACCTCGCTATCTCTATTAAGTTCTATTGCCTATCCAGATAAATCTCATTAGTTCTAAAAATCTCCTCATTTCCAACTACCCCACAATCAACAGAAGCTATTATTTCCGAATTTCGACCTTTATCACCAAATCTAGTCATCTCAAACCATCAAAATCTCAGGTAGCAGAAATTAGTTAGTTTCTATTAATTTGTGGTTTGTCCACATTCAATTCCTCCATAAACTTCAAATTCTGCAATGCTGGCTCTGTGTACCTAGCAAAATATCAATTTCAAACGATTGGTCAACTTCTTGCTTTTTCTCCATCTGCAGATATGTCCCATTCCACTTAATTGTGAAATCTCACATTTTCTTGAAATCTGTTGCTTGCAGCCTCTGGTCCTTTGCCAAATGTACAAAATTCTCTATTACCATCAACCTTGCTATCTCTATTAATTTCTTTTGCCTATCTAGATAAATGTCTTCAGTTCTAAAAATATTCATTTCCAACTAGCCTTCATACAACTGAAGATATTATTTCTGAATTTATACCTTGAATAGCAAACCTACTTCTCTCTTTCCATCAAAATCTCAGGTAGTGAAATTAGTTCGTTTCAAGTAATTTGCGGGTTCTCCACATTCAATTCCTCCATAAACTTCAAGTTCTGCAATGATCACTCTGTGAACTTAGCAAAATATCAATTTCAAACGATTGGTCAACTTCTTGCTTATTCACCATCTGCAGATATGTCCCATTCCACTTATTTGTGAAATCTCACATTTTCTTGAAATTTGTTGCTTCCAGCATCGGTTCGTTATCCAAATGTACAAGTATCTCTATTGCCATCATCTCGCTATTTCTATTAATTTCTTTTGCCTATCTAGATAAATGTCTTTAGTTCTAAAAATCTCCTCATTTGCAACTACACCTCATTCAACCGGAGCTATTATTTTCCAATTTCTACCTTTATCAGCAGATCTAGTTCCCTCTAGCCATCAAATTCTCAGTTAGCAGAAAATAGATAGTTACAAATAATTTGCAGGTTCTCCACAATCAATGCCTCCTTAAGATTCAAATTGTTGACAGCTGGATTTCTGCACCCAGCACAATATCAATTTCAAGCAATTGGTCAACTTGTTGCTTTTTCTCCATCTGCAGATCTGTCCCATTCCCCATATTTGTGAATTCTCACATTTTCTTGATATTTGTTGCTTGCAGCATCTGCTCCTTATCCAAATGTCAAAATGTCTCTATTACCATCAACATTGCTATTTCTAATAATTTTTTTTGCCTATCTAGTTAAATGTCTTCAGTTCTAAAAATAATTCATTTCCAACTACTCCTCAAACAACTGAAGCTATTATTTCTCAATTCCTACCTTGACTAGCAAATCTAATTCTCTCTATTCATCAAAATCTCAGGTAGCAGAAATTAGTTATTTTCAACTAATTTGCGGGTTTTCCCATTCAATGCCTCCATAAACGTCAAACTTTGCAATGCTGACTCTGAGTACCTTGAAAAATAACAATTTCAAACAATTTGCCAACTGCTTTCATTGTCTCCTTCTGCAGATATTTCCCATTCCCCATATTTGAGAAATCTCAGATTTTCTTGAAATTTGTTGCATACAGCATCTGCTCCTTATCCAAATAAATAAGTTTCTCTTTTGCCATCAACCTAGCTATCTCTATTAATTTCTTTTGCCTATCTAGATCTAGTTCCAAACATCTCCTCATTTCCAACTACCCCTCATTCAACTCAAGCTATTATTTCCGGATTTAACCTTTATCAGCAAATCTATCAGCAAATCTATATATCTCTATGCATCAAATTCTCAGTTAGCAGAAAATAGTTAGTTTCAAATAATTTGCAGGTTCTCCAAATTTAATTCCTCCATAAGCTTCAAATTCTGCAAGGCTGGTTCCGTGTACCTAGCAAAATATCAATTTCAAACGATTGGTCAAATTGTTGCTTTTTCTATATCTGCTGATATTTTTCCATTTCCACTTAATTGTGAAATCGCACATTTTCTTGAAATTTGTTGCATGCAGCAACTGCTCCTTATCCAAATATATAAGTTTCTCTTTTGCCATCAACCTGGCTATCTCTATTAATTTCTTTTGCCTATCTAGATAAATGTCTTTACTTCTAAAAATCTCTTCATTTGCAACTACACCTCATTCAACCGGAGCTATTATTTTGCGATTTCTAACTTTATCAGCAAATCTAGTTCTCTCTATCCATCAAATTCTCAGTTAGCTTGAAAATAGTTAGTTTCAAATAGTTAGCATGTTCTCCAAATTTAATTCCTCCATAAACTTCAAATTCTGCAAGGCTGGTTCTGTGTACCTAGCAAAATATCAATTTCAAACGATTGGTCAACATCTTGCTTTTTCTATATCTGCTGATACGTCCCTTTCCACTTATTTGTGAAATCGCACATTTTCTTGAAATTTGTTGCATGCAGCATCTGCTCCTTATCCAAATATATAAGTTTCTCTTTTGCCATCAACCTCGCTATCTCTATTAATTTCTATTGCCTATCTAGATAAATGTCATTAGTTCTAAAAATCTCCTCATTTCCAACTACCCCCCAATCAACTGAAGCTATTATTTCCGGATTTCTACCTTTATCAACAAATCTAGTCATCTCTAACCATCAAAATCTCAGGTAGCAGAAATTAGTTAGTTTCTACTAATTTGTGGTTTGTCCACATTCAATTCCCCCATAAACTTCAAATTCTGCAATGCTGGCTCTGTGTACCTAGCAAAATATCAATTTCAAACGATTGGTCAACTTCTTGCTTTTTCTCAATCAGCAGATATGTCCCATTCCACTTAATTGTGAAATCTCACATTTTCTTGAAATCTGTTGCTTGCAGCCTCTGGTCCTTTGCCAAATGTACAAAATTCTCTATTACCATCAACCTTACTATCTCTATTAATTTCTTTTGCCTATCTAGATAAATGTCTTCAGTTCTAAAAATATTCATTTCCAACTAGCCTTCATACAACTGAAGCTATTATTTCTGAATTTATACCTTGAATAGCAAACCTACTTCTCCCTTTCCATCAAAATCTCAGGTAGCAGAAATTAATTCGTTTCAAGTAATTTGCGGGTTCTCCACATTCAATTCCTCCATAAACTTCAAGTTCTGCAATGCTCACTCTGTGAACTTAGCAAAATATCAATTTCAAACGATTGGTCAACTTCTTGCTTTTTCACCATCTGCAGATATGTCCCATTCCAATTATTTGTGAAATCGCACATTTTCTTCAAATTTGTTGCTGGCAGCATCTGCTCCTTATCCCAATATATATGTTCCTCTTTTGCCATCAACCTGGCTATCTCTATTAATTTCTTTTGCCTATCTAGATAAATGTCATTAGTTCTAAAAATCTCCTCATTTCCAACTACCCCTCATTCAACTGAAGCTATTATTTCCGGATTTCTACCTTTATCAGCAAATCTAGTTCTCTCTATCCATCAAATTCTCAGTTAGCTTGAAAGTAGTTAGTTTCAAATAGTTTGCATGTTCTCCAAATTTAATTGCTCCATAAACTTCAAATTCTGCAAGGCTGGTTCCGTGTACCTAGCAAAATATCAATTTCAAACGATTGGTCAACTTCTTGCTTTTTCTATATCTGCTGATATTTCCCATTCCACTTATTTGTGAAATCGCCATTTTCTTGAAATTTGTTGCTGGCAGCATCTGCTCCTTATCCAAATATATAAGTGTCTATTTTGCCATCAACCTAGCTATCTCTATTACTTTCTTTTGCCTATCTAGATAAATGTCATTAGTTCTAAAAATCTCCGCATTTCCAACTACCCCTCATTCAATTGAAGCTATTATTTCCGGATTTCTACCTTTATCAGCAAATCTAGTTATCTCTATCCATCAAATTCTCAGTTAGCAGAAGCTGGTTAGTTTCAACTAATTTGCAGGTTCTGCACATTCAATTCCTCCATCAACTTCAAATTCTGCAATGCTGGCTCTGGTAACCTAGCAAAATATCAATTTCAAACGATTGGTCAATTTCTCGCATTTTCTCCATTTGCAGATATGTCCCATTCTCCTTACTTGAGAATCTCACATTTTCTTGAATTTTGTTGCTCCAGCATGTGCTCCTTATCCAAATGTACAAGTTTCTCAATTGCCATCAATCTCGATATTTCTATTAATTTCTATTGCCTATCTAGATACTTGTCTTTACTTCTAAAAATATCCTCATTTGCAACTACACCTCATTCAACCGGAGCTATTATTTTCCGATTTCTACCTTTATCAGCAAATCTAGTTCTCTCTATCCATCAAATTCTCAGTTAGCTTGAAAATAGTTAGTTTCAAATAGTTTGCATGTTCTCCAAATTTAATTCCTCCATAAACCTTAAATTCTGCAAGGCTGGTTCTGTGTACCTAGCAAAATATCAATTTCAAACGATTGGTCAACTTCTTGCTTTTTCTATATCTGCTGGTATGTCCCTTTCCACTTATTTGTGAAATCGCACATTTTCTTGAAATTTGTTGCATGCAGCATCTGCTCCTTATCCAAATATATAAGTATCTCTTTTGCCATCAACCTCGCTATCTCTATTAAGTTCTATTGCCTATCCAGATAAATCTCATTAGTTCTAAAAATCTCCTCATTTCCAACTACCCCACAATCAACAGAAGCTATTATTTCCGAATTTCGACCTTTATCACCAAATCTAGTCATCTCAAACCATCAAAATCTCAGGTAGCAGAAATTAGTTAGTTTCTATTAATTTGTGGTTTGTCCACATTCAATTCCTCCATAAACTTCAAATTCTGCAATGCTGGCTCTGTGTACCTAGCAAAATATCAATTTCAAACGATTGGTCAACTTCTTGCTTTTTCTCCATCTGCAGATATGTCCCATTCCACTTAATTGTGAAATCTCACATTTTCTTGAAATCTGTTGCTTGCAGCCTCTGGTCCTTTGCCAAATGTACAAAATTCTCTATTACCATCAACCTTGCTATCTCTATTAATTTCTTTTGCCTATCTAGATAAATGTCTTCAGTTCTAAAAATATTCATTTCCAACTAGCCTTCATACAACTGAAGATATTATTTCTGAATTTATACCTTGAATAGCAAACCTACTTCTCTCTTTCCATCAAAATCTCAGGTAGTGAAATTAGTTCGTTTCAAGTAATTTGCGGGTTCTCCACATTCAATTCCTCCATAAACTTCAAGTTCTGCAATGATCACTCTGTGAACTTAGCAAAATATCAATTTCAAACGATTGGTCAACTTCTTGCTTATTCACCATCTGCAGATATGTCCCATTCCACTTATTTGTGAAATCTCACATTTTCTTGAAATTTGTTGCTTCCAGCATCGGTTCGTTATCCAAATGTACAAGTATCTCTATTGCCATCATCTCGCTATTTCTATTAATTTCTTTTGCCTATCTAGATAAATGTCTTTAGTTCTAAAAATCTCCTCATTTGCAACTACACCTCATTCAACCGGAGCTATTATTTTCCAATTTCTACCTTTATCAGCAGATCTAGTTCCCTCTAGCCATCAAATTCTCAGTTAGCAGAAAATAGATAGTTACAAATAATTTGCAGGTTCTCCACAATCAATGCCTCCTTAAGATTCAAATTGTTGACAGCTGGATTTCTGCACCCAGCACAATATCAATTTCAAGCAATTGGTCAACTTGTTGCTTTTTCTCCATCTGCAGATCTGTCCCATTCCCCATATTTGTGAATTCTCACATTTTCTTGATATTTGTTGCTTGCAGCATCTGCTCCTTATCCAAATGTCAAAATGTCTCTATTACCATCAACATTGCTATTTCTAATAATTTTTTTTGCCTATCTAGTTAAATGTCTTCAGTTCTAAAAATAATTCATTTCCAACTACTCCTCAAACAACTGAAGCTATTATTTCTCAATTCCTACCTTGACTAGCAAATCTAATTCTCTCTATTCATCAAAATCTCAGGTAGCAGAAATTAGTTATTTTCAACTAATTTGCGGGTTTTCCCATTCAATGCCTCCATAAACGTCAAACTTTGCAATGCTGACTCTGAGTACCTTGAAAAATAACAATTTCAAACAATTTGCCAACTGCTTTCATTGTCTCCTTCTGCAGATATTTCCCATTCCCCATATTTGAGAAATCTCAGATTTTCTTGAAATTTGTTGCATACAGCATCTGCTCCTTATCCAAATAAATAAGTTTCTCTTTTGCCATCAACCTAGCTATCTCTATTAATTTCTTTTGCCTATCTAGATCTAGTTCCAAACATCTCCTCATTTCCAACTACCCCTCATTCAACTCAAGCTATTATTTCCGGATTTAACCTTTATCAGCAAATCTATCAGCAAATCTATATATCTCTATGCATCAAATTCTCAGTTAGCAGAAAATAGTTAGTTTCAAATAATTTGCAGGTTCTCCAAATTTAATTCCTCCATAAGCTTCAAATTCTGCAAGGCTGGTTCCGTGTACCTAGCAAAATATCAATTTCAAACGATTGGTCAAATTGTTGCTTTTTCTATATCTGCTGATATTTTTCCATTTCCACTTAATTGTGAAATCGCACATTTTCTTGAAATTTGTTGCATGCAGCAACTGCTCCTTATCCAAATATATAAGTTTCTCTTTTGCCATCAACCTGGCTATCTCTATTAATTTCTTTTGCCTATCTAGATAAATGTCTTTACTTCTAAAAATCTCTTCATTTGCAACTACACCTCATTCAACCGGAGCTATTATTTTGCGATTTCTAACTTTATCAGCAAATCTAGTTCTCTCTATCCATCAAATTCTCAGTTAGCTTGAAAATAGTTAGTTTCAAATAGTTAGCATGTTCTCCAAATTTAATTCCTCCATAAACTTCAAATTCTGCAAGGCTGGTTCTGTGTACCTAGCAAAATATCAATTTCAAACGATTGGTCAACATCTTGCTTTTTCTATATCTGCTGATACGTCCCTTTCCACTTATTTGTGAAATCGCACATTTTCTTGAAATTTGTTGCATGCAGCATCTGCTCCTTATCCAAATATATAAGTTTCTCTTTTGCCATCAACCTCGCTATCTCTATTAATTTCTATTGCCTATCTAGATAAATGTCATTAGTTCTAAAAATCTCCTCATTTCCAACTACCCCCCAATCAACTGAAGCTATTATTTCCGGATTTCTACCTTTATCAACAAATCTAGTCATCTCTAACCATCAAAATCTCAGGTAGCAGAAATTAGTTAGTTTCTACTAATTTGTGGTTTGTCCACATTCAATTCCCCCATAAACTTCAAATTCTGCAATGCTGGCTCTGTGTACCTAGCAAAATATCAATTTCAAACGATTGGTCAACTTCTTGCTTTTTCTCAATCAGCAGATATGTCCCATTCCACTTAATTGTGAAATCTCACATTTTCTTGAAATCTGTTGCTTGCAGCCTCTGGTCCTTTGCCAAATGTACAAAATTCTCTATTACCATCAACCTTACTATCTCTATTAATTTCTTTTGCCTATCTAGATAAATGTCTTCAGTTCTAAAAATATTCATTTCCAACTAGCCTTCATACAACTGAAGCTATTATTTCTGAATTTATACCTTGAATAGCAAACCTACTTCTCCCTTTCCATCAAAATCTCAGGTAGCAGAAATTAATTCGTTTCAAGTAATTTGCGGGTTCTCCACATTCAATTCCTCCATAAACTTCAAGTTCTGCAATGCTCACTCTGTGAACTTAGCAAAATATCAATTTCAAACGATTGGTCAACTTCTTGCTTTTTCACCATCTGCAGATATGTCCCATTCCAATTATTTGTGAAATCGCACATTTTCTTCAAATTTGTTGCTGGCAGCATCTGCTCCTTATCCCAATATATATGTTCCTCTTTTGCCATCAACCTGGCTATCTCTATTAATTTCTTTTGCCTATCTAGATAAATGTCATTAGTTCTAAAAATCTCCTCATTTCCAACTACCCCTCAATCAACTGAAGCTGTTATATCCGGATTTCTACCTTTATCACCAAATCTAGTCATCTCTAACCATCAAATTCTCAGTTAGCGGAAAGCAGTTAGTTTCAACTAATTTGCACGTTCTCCACATTGAATTCCTCCATAAACTTCAAATTCTGCAATGCTGGCTCCGTTTTTCTAGCAAAATATCAAATATAATCAATTGGTCAACTTCTTGCTTTTCCTCCATCTGCAGATATTTCACATTCTCCATATTTGTGAAATCTCACATTTTCTTGAAATTTGTTGCTTGCAGCATCTGCTCCTTAGCCAAATGTAAAAATTTCTCTATTACCATCAACCTTGCTACCTCTATTACTTTATTTTGCCTATCTAGATAAATGTCTTCAGTTCTAAAGATATTCATTTCCAACTAGCCCTCATCAAACTGAAGGTATTATTTCTGAATTTATAATTTGAATAGCAAACCTACTTCTCTCTTTCCATCAAAATCTCAGGTAGCAGAAATTAGTTAGTTTCAACTAATTTGTGGTTTGTCCACATTCAATTCACCCATAAACTTCAAATTCTGCAATGCTGGCTCTGTGTACCTAGCAAAATATCAATTTCAAACGATTGGTCAACTTCTTGCTTTTTCTCCATCTGCAGATATGTCCCATTCCACTTAATTGTGAAATCTCACATTTTCTTGAAATCTGTTGCTTGCAGCCTCTGGTCCTTTGCCAAATGGACAAAATTCTCTATTACCATCAACCTTGCTATCTCTATTAATTTCTTTTGCCTATCTAGATAAATGTCTTCAGTTCTGAAAATATTCATTTCCAACTAGCCTTCATACAACTGAAGCTATTATTTCTGAATTTATACCTTGAATAGCAAACCTACTTCTCTCTTTCCATCAAAGTCTCAGGTAGCAGAAATTAGTTCGTTTCAAGTTCAATTCCTGCATAAACTTCAAGTTCTGCAATGCTCACTCTGTGAACTTAGCAAAATATCAATTTCAAACGATTGGTCAACTTCTTCCTTTTTCACCATCTGCATATATGTCCCATTCCACTTATTTGTGAAATCTCAAGTTTTCTTGAAATTTGTTGCTTCCAGCATCGGCTCCTTATCCAAATGTGCAAGTATCTCTATTGCCATCAATCTCGCTATTTCTATTAATTTCTTTTGCCTATCTATATAAATGTCTTTAGTTCTAAAAATCTCCTCATTTGCAACTACACCTCATTCAACCAGAGCTATTATTTTCCGATTTCTACCTTTATCAGCAAATCTAGTTCTCTCTATCCATCAAATTCTCAGTTAGCTTGAAAATAGTTAGTTTCAAATAGTTTGCATGTTCTCCAAATTTAATTCCTCCATAAACTTCAAATTCTGCAAGGCTGGTTCTGTGTACCTAGCAAAATATCAATTTCAAACGATTGGTCAACTTCTTGCTTTTTCTATATCTTCTGATATGTCCCATTCCACTTATTTGTGAAATCGCGCATTTTCTTGAAATTTGTTGCTGGCAGCTTCTGCTCCTTATCCAAATATATAAGTTTCTCTTTTGCCATCAACCTGCCTATCTCTAATAATTTCTTTTGCCTATCTAGGTAAATTTCATTAGTTCTAAAAATCTCCTCATTTCCAACTACCCCTCAATCAACTGAAGCTGTTATTTCCGGATTTCTACCTTTATCACCAAATCTAGTCATCTCTAACCATCAAATTCTCAGTTAGCGGAAAGTAGTTAGTTTCAACTAATTTGCAGGTTCTCCACATTGAATTCCTCCATAAACTTCAAATTCTGCAATGCTGGCTCTGTGTTTCTAGCAAAATATCAAATACAATCGTTCGGTCAACTTCTAGCTTTTCCTCCATCTGCAGATATTTCACATTCTCCATATCTGTGAAATCTAACATTTTCTTGAAATTTGTTGCTTGCAGCATCTGCTCCTTAGCCAAATGTAAAAATTTCTCTATTACCATCAACCTTGCTACCTCTATTAATTTATTTTGCCTATCTAGATAAATGTCTTCAGTTCTAAAGGTATTCATTTCCAACTAGCCCTCATACAACTGAAGCTATTATTTCTGAATTTATACCTTGAATGGCAAACCTACTTCTCTCTTTCCATCAAAATCTCAGGTAGCAGAAATTAGTTAGTTTCAACTAATTTGTGGTTTGTCCACATTCAATTCCCCCATAAACTTCAAATTCGGCAATGCTGGCTCTGTGTACCTAGCAAAATATCAATTTCAAACGATTGGTCAACTTCTTGCTTTTTCTCCATCTGCAGATATGTCCCATTCCACTTAATTGTGAAATCTCACATTTTCTTGAAATTTGTTGCTTTCAGCCTCTGGTCCTTTGCCAAATGTACAAAATTCTCTATTACCATCAACCTTGCTATCTCTATTAATTTCTTTTGCCTATCTAGATAAATGTCTTCAGTTCTAAAAATATTCATTTCCAACTAGCCTTCATACAACTGAAGCTATTATTTCTGATTTCATACCTTGAATAGCAAACCTACTTCTCTCTTTCCATCAAAATCTCAGGTAGCAGAAATTAGTTCGTTTCCAGTAATTTGCGGGTTCTCCACATTCAATTCCTCCATAAACTTCAAGTTCTGCAATGCTCACTCTGTGAACTTAGCAAAATATCAATTTCAAACGATTGGTCAACTTCTTGCTTTTTCACCATCTGCAGATATGTCCCATTCCACTTATTTGTGAAATCTCACGTTTTCTTGAAATTTGTTCCTTCCAGCATCGGCCCCTTATCCAAACGTACAAGCATCTCTATTTCCATCAATCTCGCTATTTCTATTCATTTCTTTTGCCTATCTAGATAAATGTCTTCACTACTAAAAATCTCCTCATTTACAACTACACCTCATTCAACCGGAGCTATTATTTTCCGATTTCTACCTTTATCAGCAAATCTAGTTCTCTCTATCCATCAAATTCTCAGTTAGCTTGAAAATAGTTAGTTTCAAATAGTTTGCATGTTCTCCAAATTTAATTCCTCCATAAACTTCAAATTCTGCAAGGCTGTTTCTGTGTACCTAGCAAAATATCAATTTCAAACGATTGGTCAACTTCTTGCTTTTTCTATATCTGCTGATATGTCCCATTCCACTTATTTGTGAAATCGCACATTTTCTTGAAATATGTTGCTGGCAGCATCCGCTCCTTATCCAAATATATAAGTTTCTCTTTTGCCATCAACCTGGCTATCTCTATTAATTTCTTTTGCCTATCTAGATAAATGTCATTAGTTCAAAAAATCTCCTCATTTCCAACTACTCCTCAATCAACTGAAGCTGTTATTTCCGGATTTCTACCTTTATCACCAAATCTAGTCATCTCTGACCATCAAATTCTCAGTTAGCGGAAATTAGTTATTTCAACTAATTTGCAGGTTCTCCACATTGAATTCCTCCATAAACTTCAAATTCTGCAATGCTGGCTCTGTGTTTCTAGCAAAATATCAAATTCAATCGATTGGTCAACTTCTTGCTTTTCCTCCATCTGCAGATATTTCACATTCTCCATATTTGTGAAATCTCACATTTTCTTGAAATTTGTTGCTTGCAGCCTCTGGTCCTTTGCCAAATGTACAAAATTCTCTATTACCATCAACCTTGCTATCTCTATTAATTTCTTTTGCCTATCTAGATAAATGTCTTCAGTTCTAAAAATATTCATTTCCAACTAGCCTTCATACAACTGAAGCTATTATTTCTGAATTCATACCTTGAATAGCAAACCTACTTCTCTCTTTCCATCAAAATCTCAGGTAGCAGAAATTAGTTCGTTTCAGGTAATTTGCGGGTTCTCCACATTCAATTCCTCCATAAACTTCAAGTTCTGCAATGCTCACTCTGTGAACTTAGCAAAATATCAATTTCAAACGATTGGTCAACTTCTTGCTTTTTCACCATCTGCAGATATGTCCCATTCCACTTATTTGTGAAATCTCACGTTTTCTTGAAATTTGTTCCTTCCAGCATCGGCTCTTTATCCAAATGTACAAGCATCTCTATTGCCATCAATCTCGCTATTTCTATTAATTTCTTTTGCCTATCTAGATAAAGGTCTTCACTACTAAAAATCACCTCATTTACAACTACACCTCATTCAACCGGAGCTATTATTTTCCGATTTCTACCTTTATCAGCAAATCAAGTTCTCTCTATCCATCAAATTCTTAGTTAGCTTGAAAATAGTTAGTTTCAAATAGTTTGCATGTTCTCCAAATTTAATTCCTCCATAAACTTCAAATTCTGCAAGGCTGGTTCTGTGTACCTAGCAAAATATCAATTTCAAACGATTGGTCAACTTCTTGCTTTTTCTATATCTGCTGATATGTCCCATTCCACTTATTTGTGAAATCGCACATTTCCTTGAAATATGTTGCTGGCAGCATCCGCTCCTTATCCAAATATATAAGTTTCTCTTTTGCCATCAACCTGGCTATCTCTATTAATTTCTTTTGCCTATCTAGATAAATGTCATTAGTTCAAAAAATCTCCTCAATTCCAACTACCCCTCAATCAACTGAAGCTGTTATTTCCGGATTTCTACCTTTATCACCAAATCTAGTCATCTCTGACCATCAAATTCTCAGTTAGCGGAAATTAGTTATTTCAACTAATTTGCAGGTTCTCCACATTGAATTCCTCCATAAACTTCAAATTCTGCAATGCTGGCTCTGTGTTTCTAGCAAAATATCGAATACAATCGATTGGTCAACTTCTTGCTTTTCCTCCATCTGCAGATATTTCACATTCTCCATATTTGTGAAATCTCACATTTTCTTGAAATTTGTTGCTTGCAGCCTCTGGTCCTTTGCCAAATGTACAAAATTCTCTATTACCATCAACCTTGCTATCTCTATTAATTTCTTTTGCCTATCTAGATAAATGTCTTCAGTTCTAAAAATATTCATTTCCAACTAGCCTTCATACAACTGAAGCTATTATTTCTGAACTTATACATTGAATAGCAAACCTACTTCTCTCTTTCCATCAAAATCTCAGGTAGCAGAAATTAGTTCGTTTCAAGTAATTTGCTGGTTCTCCACATTCAATTCCTCCATAAACTTCAAGTTATGCAATGCTCACTCTGTGAACTTAGCAAAATATCAATTTCAAACGATTGGTCAACTTCTTGCTTTTTCTCCATCTGCAGATATGTCCCATTCCACTTAATTGTGAAATCTCACATTTTCTTGAAATTTGTTGCTTGCAGCATCTGGTCCTTTGCCAAATGTACAAAATTCTCTATTACCATCAACCTTGCTATCTCTATTAATTTCTTTTGCCTATCTAGATAAATGTCTTCAGTTCTAAAAATATTCATTTCCAACTAGCCTTCATACAACTGAAGCTATTATTTCTCAATTTATACCTTGAATAGCAAACCTGCTTCTCTCTTTCCATCAAAATCTCAGGTAGCAGAAATTAGTTCGTTTCAAGTAACTTGCGGGTTCTCCACATTCAATTCCTCCATAAACTTCAAGTTCTGCAATGCTCACTCTGTGAACTTAGCAAAATATCAATTTCAAACGATTGGTCAACTTCTTGCTTTTTCACAATCTGCAGATATGTCCCATTCCACTTATTTGTGAAATCTCACGTTTTCTTGAAATTTGTTGCTTCAAGCATCGGCTCCTTATCCAAATGTACAAGTATCTCAATTGCCATCAATCTTGCTATTTCTATTAATTTCTTTTGCCTATCTAGATAAATGTCATTATTTCTAAAAATCTCCTCATTTGCAACTACACGTCATTCAACCGGAGCTATTATTTTCCGAATTCTACCTTTATCAGCAAATCTAGTTCTCTCTATCCATCAAATTCCCAGTTAGCTTGAAAATATTTAGTTTCAAATAGTTTGCATGTTCTCCAAATTTAATTCCTCCATAAACTTCAAATTCTGCAAGGCTGGTTCTGTGTACCTAGCAAAATATCAATTTCAAATGATTGGTCAACTTCTTGCTTTTTCTATATCTGCTGATATGTCCCATTCCAATTATTTGTGAAATCGCACATTTTCTTGAAATTTGTTGCTGGCAGCATCTGCTCCTTATCCAAATATATAAGTTTCTCTTTTGCCATCAACCTGGCTATCTCTATTAATTTCTTTTGCCTATCTAGATAAGTGTCATTATTTCTAAAAATCTCCTCATTTCCATCTCCCCCTCAATCAACTGAAGCTGTTATTTCCGGATTTCTACCTTTATCACCAAATCTAGTCATCTCTAACCATCAAATTCTCAGTTAGCGGAAAGTAGTTAGTTTGAACTAATTTGCAGGTTCTCCACATTGAATTCCTCAATAAACTTCAAATTCTGCAATGCTGGCTCTGTGTTTCTAGCAAAATATCAAATACAATCGATTGGTCAACTTCTTGCTTTTCCTCCATCTGCAGGTATTTCACTTTCTCCATATTTGTGAAATCTCACATTTTCTTGAAATTTGTTGCTTGCAGCCTCTGGTCCTTTGCCAAATGTACAAAATTCTCTATTACCATCAACCTTGCTATCTCTATTAATTTCTTTTGCCTATCTAGATAAATGTCTTCAGTTCTAAAAATATTCATTTCCAACTAGCCTTCATACAACTGAAGCTATTATTTCTGAACTTATACCTTGAATAGCAAACCTACTTCTCTCTTTCCATCAAAATCTCAGGTAGCAGAAATTAGTTCGTTTCAAGTAATTTGTGGGTTCTCCACATTCAATTCCTCCATAAACTTCAAGTTCTGCAATGCTCACTCTGTTAACTTAGCAAAATATCAATTTCAAACGATTGGTCAACTTCTTGTTTTTTCTCCATCTGCAGATATGTCCCATTCCAATTATTTGTGAAATCTCACATTTTCTTGAAATTTGTTGCTTCCAGCATCGGTTCGTTATCCAAATGTACAAGTATCTCTATTGCCATCATCTCGCTATTTCTATTAATTTCTTTTGCCTATCTACATTAATGTCTTTAGTTCTAAAAATCTCCTCATTTGCAACTACACCTCATTCAACCGGAGCTATTATTTTCCGATTTCTACCTTTATCAGCAGATCTAGTTCCCTCTATCCATCAAATTCTCAGTTACCAGAAAATAGATAGTTACAAATAATTTGCAGGTTCTCCACAATCAATGCCTCCTTAAGATTCAAATTGTTGACAGCTGGATTTCTGCACCCAGCACAATATCAATTTCAAGCAATTGGTCAACTTGTTGCTTTTTCTCCATCTGCAGATCTGTCCCATTCCCCATATTTGAGAATTCTCACATTTTCTTGATATTTGTTGCTTGCAGCATCTGCTCCTTATCCAAATGTCAAAATGTCTCTATTACCATCAACCTTGCTATTTCTAATAATTTCTTTTGCCTATCTAGTTAAATGTCTTCAGTTCTAAAAATAATTCATTTCCAACTACCCCTCAAACAACTGAAGCTATTATTTCTCAATTCCTACCTTGAATAGCAAATCTAATTCTCTCTATCCATCAAAATCTCAGGTAGCAGAAATTAGTTATTTTCAACTAATTTGCGGGTTTTCCCATTCATTTCCTCCATAAACGTCAAACTTTGCATTGCTGACTCTGAGTACCTTGGAAAATATCAATTTCAAACAATTTGCCAACTGCTTTCATTGTCTCCTTCTGCAGATATTTGCCATTCCCCGTATTTGAGAAATCTCAGATTTTCTTGAAATTTGTAGCATGCAGCATCTGCTCCTTATCCAAATATATAAGTTTCTCTTTTGCCATCAACCTAGCTATCTCTATTAATTTCTTTTGCCTATCTAGATCTAGTTCTAAAAATCTCCTCATTTCCAACTACCCCGCATTCAACTGAAGCTATTATTTCCGGATTTCTACCTTTATCAGCAAATCTATCAGCAAATCTATATATCTCTATGCATCAAATTCTCAGTTAGCAGAAAATAGTTAGTTTCAAATAATTTGCAGGTTCTCTAAATTTAATTCCTGCATAAACTTCAAATTCTGCAAGGCTGGTTCTGTGTACCTAGCAAAATATCAATTTCAAACGATTGGTCAACTTCTTGCTTTTTCTATATCTGCTGATATGTCCCATTCCAATTATTTGTGAAATCGCACATTTTCTTGAAATTTGTTGCTGGCAGCATCTGCTCCTTATCCAAATATGTAAGTTTCTCTTTTGACATCAACCTGGCTATCTCTATTAATATCTTTTGCCTATCTAGATAAATGTCATTAGTTCTAAAAATCTCCTCATTTCCAACTACCCCTCAATCAACTGAAGCTATTATTTCCGGATTTCTAACTTTATCACCAAATCTAGTCATCTCTAACCATCAAATTCTCACTTAGCGGAAAGTAATTAGTTTCAACTAATTTGCAGGTTCTCCACATTGAATTCCTCCATAAACTTCAAATTCTGCAATGCTGGCTCTGTGTTTCTAGCGAAATATCAAATTCAATCGATTGGTCAACTTCTTGCTTTTCCTCCATATTTGTGAAATCTCACATTTTCTTGAAATTTGTTGCTGCAGCATCTGCTCCTTTGCCAAATGTACAAAATTCTCTATTACCATCAACCTTGCTATCTCTATTAATTTCTTTTGCCTATCTAGATAAATGTCTTCAGTTCTAAAAATATTCATTTCCAACTAGCCTTCATACAACTGAAGCTATTATTTCTGAATTTATAACTTGAATAGCAAACCTATTTCTCTCTTTCCATCAAAATCTCAGGTAGCAGAAATTAGTTAGTTTCAACTAATTTGTGGTTTGTCCACATTCAATTCCCCCATAAACTTCAAATTCTGCAATGCTTGCTCTGAGTACCTAGCAAAATATCAATTTCAACCGATTGGTCAACTTCTTGCTTTTTCTCCATCTGCAGATATGTCCCATTCCACTTAATTGTGAAATCTCACATTTTCTTGAAATTTGTTGCTTTCAGCCTCTGGTCCTTTGCCAAATGTACAAAATTCTCTATTACCATCAACCTTGCTATCTCTATTAATTTATTTTGCCTATCTAGATAAATGTCTTCAGTTCTAAAAATATTCATTTCCAACTAGCCTTCATACAACTGAAGCTATTATTTCTGAATTTATACCTTGAATAGCAAACCTACTTCTCACTTTCCATCAAAATCTCAGGTAGCAGAAATTAGTTAGTTTCAACTAATTTGTGATTTGTCCACATTCAATTCCCCCATAAACTTCAAATTCTGCAATGCTGGCTCTGTGTACCTAGCAAAATATCAATTTCAAACGATTGGTCAACTTCTTGCTTTTTCTCCTTCTGAAGATATTTCACATTCTCCATATTTGTGATATCGCACATTTTCTTGAAATTTGTTGCTTGCAGCATCTGCTCCTTAGCGATATGTGAAAATGTCTCTATTACCATCAACCTTGCTACCTCTATTAATTTATTTTGCCTATCTAGATAAATGTCTTTACTTCTAAAAATCGCCGAATTTCTAGCTACCCTTCATACAACTGAAGCTTTTATTTCTCAATTTCTACTTTGATCAGCAAATCTAGCTCTCTCTATCCATCAAATTCTCAGTTAGCAGAAAATAGTTATTTCAAGTAATTTGCAGGTTCGCCACATTCAATTCCTCCATAAACTTTAAATTTTGCAATGTTAGCTCTGTGAACCTTGCAAAATATCAATTTCAAACGATTGGTGAACTTCTTGCTTTTCCTCCATCTGCAGATATTTCACATTCTCCATATTTGTGAAATCGCACATTTTCTTGAAATTTGTTGCTTGCAGCCTCTGGTCCTTTGCCAAATGTACAAAATTCTCTATTACCATCAAACTTGCTATCTCTATTAATTTCTTTTGCCTATCTAGATAAATGTCTTCAGTTCTAAAAATATTCATTTCCAACTAGCCTTCAAACAACTGAAGCTATTATTTCTGAACTTATACCTTGAATAGCAAACCTACATCTCTCTTTCCATCAAAATCTCAGGTAGCAGAAATTAGTTCGTTTCAAGTAATTTGTGGGTTCTCCACATTCAATTCCTCCATAAAATTCAAGTTCTGCAATGCTCACTCTGTTAACTTAGCAAAATATCAATTTCAAACGATTGGTCAACTTCTTGCTTTTTCTCCATCTGCAGATATTTCCCATTCCAATTATTTGTGAAATCTCACATTTTCTTGAAATTTGTTGCTTCCAGCATCGGTTCGTTATCCAAATGTACAAGTATCTCTATTGCCATCATCTCGCAATTTCCATTAATTTCTTTTGCCTATCTACATAAATGTCATTAGTTCTAAAAATCTCCTCATTTGCAACTACACCTCATTCAACCGGAGCTATTATTTTCCGATTTCTAAATTTATCAGCAGATCTAGTTCCCTCTATCCATTCAATTCTCAGTTAGCAGAAAATAGATAGTTACAAATAATTTGCAGGTTCTCCACAATCAATGCCTCCTTAAGATTCAAATTGTTGACAGCTGGATTTCTGCACCCAGCACAATATCAATTTCAAGCAATTTGTCAACTTGTTGCTTTTTCTCCATCTGCAGATCTGTCCCATTCCCCATATTTGAGAATTCTCACATTTTCTTGATATTTGTTGCTTGCAGCATCTGCTCCTTATCCAAATGTAAAAATGTCTCTATTACCATCAACCTTGCTATTTCTAAAAATTTCTTTTGCCTATCGAGTTAAAGGTCTTCAGTTCTAAAAATAATTCATTTCCAACTACCCCTCAAACAACTGAAGCTATTATTTCTCAATTCCTACCTTGAATAGCAAATCTAATTCTCTCTATCCATCAAAATCTCAGGTAGCAGAAATTAGTTATTTTCAACTAATTTGCGGCTTTTCCCATTCAATTCCTCCATAAACGTCAAACTTTGCAATGCTGACTCTGAGTACCTTGGAAAATATCAATTTCAAACAATTTGCCAACTGCTTTCATTGTCTCCACCTGCAGATATTTCCCATTCCCCATATTTGAGAAATCTCAGATTTTCTTGAACTTTGTTGCATGCAGCATCTGCTCCTTATCCAAATATATAAGCTTCTATTTTGCCATCAACCTAGCTATCTCTATTAATTTCTTTTGCCTATCTCGATAAATGTCATTAGTTCTAAAAATCTCCTCATTTCCAACTACCCCTCATTCAATTGAAGCTATTATTTCCGGATTTCTACCTTTATCAGCAAATCTAGTTATCTTTATCCATCAAATTCTCAGTTAGCAGAAAATGGTTAGTTTCAACTAATTTGCAGGTTCTGCACATTCAATTCCTCCATCAACTTCAAATTCTGCAATACTCGCTCTGGTTACCTAGCAAAATATCAATTTCAAACGATTGGTCAATTTCTCGCATTTTCTCCAATTGCAGATATGTCCCATTCTCCATATTTGAGAAATCTCACATTTTCTTGAATTTTGTTGCTTCCAGCATGTGCTCCTTATCCAAATGTACAAGTTTCTCAATTGCCATCAATCTCGCTATTTCTATTAATTTCTTTTGCCTATCTAGATAAATGTCTTTACTTCTAAAAATCTCCTCATTTGCAAATACACCTCATTCAACCGGAGCTAATATTTCCGGATTTCTACCTTTATCACCAAATCTAGTCATCTCTAACCATCAAAATCTCAGGTAGCAGAAATTAGTTAGTTTCAAAGAATTTCTGGTTTGTCCACATTCAATTCCCCCATAAACTTCAAATTCGGAAATGCTGGCTCTGTGTACCTAGCAAAATATCAATTTCAAACGATTGGTCAACTTTTTGCTTTTTCTCCATCTGCAGATATGTCCCATTCCACTTAATTGTGAAATCTCACATTTTCTTGAAATTTGTTGCTTGCAGCCTCTGGTCCTTTGCCAAATGTATAAAATTCTCTATTACCATCAACCTTGCTATCTCTATTAATTTATTTTGCCTATCTAGATAAATGTCTTCAGTTCCAAAAATATCCATTTCCAACTAGCCTTCATACAACTGAAGCTATTATTTCTGAATTTATACCTTCAATAGCAAACCTACTTCTCTCTTTCCATCAAAATCTCAGGTAGCAGAAATTACTTCGTTTCAAGTAATTTGCGGGTTCTCCACATTCAATTCCTCCATAAACTTCAAGTTCTGCAATGCTCACTCTGTTAACTAAGCAAAATATCAATTTCAAACGATTGGTCAACTTCTTGCGTTTTCTCCATCTGCAGATATGTCCCATTCCACTTATTTGTGAAATCTCACATTTTCTTGAAATTTGTTGCTTCCAGCATCGGTTCGTTATCCCAATGTACAAGTATCTCTATTGCCATCAATCTCGCTATTTCTATTAATTTCTTTTGCCTATCTAGATAAATGTCTTTAGTTCTAAAAATCTCCTCATTTGCAACTACACCTCATTCAACCGGAACTATTATTTTCCGATTTCTACCTTTATCAGCAGATCTAGTTCCCTCTATCCATCAAATTCTCAGTTAGCAGAAAATAGATAGTTACAAATAATTTGCAGGTTCTCCACAATCAATGCTTCCTTAAGATTCAAATTGTTGACAGCTGGATTTCTGCACCCAGCACAATATCAATTTCAAGCAATTGGTCAATTTGTTGCTTTTTCTCCATCTGCAGATCTGTCCCATTCCCCATATTTGAGAATTCTCACATTTTCTTGATATTTGTTGCTTGCAGCATCAGCTCCTTATCCAAATGTCAAAATGTCTCTATTACCATCAACCTTGCTATTTCTAATAATTTCTTTTGCCTATCTAGTTAAATGTCTTCAGTTCTAAAAATAATGCATTTCCAACTACCCCTCAAACAACTGAAGCTATTATTTCTCAATTCCTACCTTGAATAGCAAATCTAATTCTCTCTATCCATCAAAATCTCAGGTAGCAGGAATTAGTTATTTTCAACTAATTTGCGGCTTTTCCCATTCAATTCCTCCATAAACATCAAACTTTGCAATGCTGACTCTGAGTACCTTGGAAAATAACAATTTCAAACAATTTGCCAACTGCTTTCATTGTCTCCACCTGCAGATATTTCCAATTCCCCATATTTGAGAAATCTCAGATTTTCTTGAAATTTGTTGCATGCAGCATCTGCTCCTTGACAAATATATACGTTTCTCTTTTGCCATCAACCTAGCTATCTCTATTAATTTCTTTTGCCTAACTAGATCTAGTTCTAAAAATCTCCTCATTTCCAACTACCCCTCATTCAACGGAAGCTATTATTTCCGGATTTCTACCTTTATCAGCAAATCTATCAGCAAATCTATATATCTCTATTCATCAAATTCTCAGTTAGCAGAAAATAGTTAGTTTCAAATAATTTGCAGGTTCTCCAAATTTAATTCCTCCATAAACTTCAAATTCTGCAAGGCTGGTTCTGTGTACCTAGCAAAATATCAATTTCAAACGATTGGTCAACTTCTTGCTTTTTCTATATCTGCTGATATTTTTCCATTTCCACTTATTTGTGAAATCGCACATTTTCTTGAAATTTGTTGCATGCAGCATCTGCTCCTTATCCAAATATATAAGTTTCTCTTTTGCCATCAACCTAGCTATCTCTATTAATTTCTTTTGCCTATCTAGATAAATGTCATTAGTTCTAAAAATCTCCTCATTTCCAACTACCCCTCATTCAATTGAAGCTATTATTTCCAGATTTCTACCTTTATCAGCAAATCTAGTTATCTCTATCCATCAAATTCTCAGTTAGCAGAAAATGGTTAGTTTCAACTAATTTGCAGGTTCTGCACATTCAATTCCTCCATCAACTTCAAATTCTGCAATGCTGGCTCTGGTTACCTAGCAAAATATCAATTTCAAATGATTGGTCAATTTCTCGCATTTTCTCCATTTGCAGATATGTCCCATTCTCCATATTTGAGAAATCTCACATTTTCTTGAATTTTGTTGCTTCCAGCATGTGTTCCTTATCTAAATGTACAAGTTTCTCAATTGCCATCAATCTCGCTATTTCTATTAATTTCTTTTGCCTATCTAGATAAATGTCTTTACTTCTAAAAATCTCCACATTTGCAATTACACCTCATTCAACCAGAGCTAATATTTCCGGATTTCTACCTTTATCACCAAATCTAGTCATCTCTAACCATCAAAATCTCAGGTAGCAGAAATTAGTTAGTTTCAAGGAATTTGTGGTTTGTCCGCATTCAATTCCCCCATAAACTTCAAATTCGGCAATGCTGGTTCTGTGTACCTAGCAAAATATCAATTTGAAACGATTGGTCAACTTCTTGCTTTTTCTCCATCTGCAGATATGTCCCATTCCACTTAATTGTGAAATCTCACATTTTCTTGAAATTTGTTGCTTGCAGCCTCTGGTCCTTTGCCAAATGTCAAAATTCTCTATTTCCATCAACCTTGCTATCTCTATTAATTTCTTTTGCCTATCTAGATAAATGTCTTCAGTTCTAAAAATATTCATTTCCAACTAGCCTTCATACAACTGAAGCTATTATTTCTGAATTTATACCTTGAATAGCAAACCTACTTCTCTCTTTCCATCAAAATCTCAGGTAGCAGAAATTAGTTCGTTTCAAGTAATTTGCGGGTTCTCCACATTCAATTCCTCCATGAACTTCAAGTTCTGCAATGCTCACTCTGAAAACTTAGCAAAATATCAATTTCAAACCATTGGTCAACTTCTTGCTTTTTCACCATCTGCAGATATGTCCCATTCCACTTATTTGTGAAATCTCATGTTTTCTTGAAATTTGTTGCATCCAGCATTGGCTCCTAATCCAAATGTAGAAGCATCTCTATTGCCATCAATCTCGCTATTTCTATTAATTTCTTTTGCCTATCTAGATAAATGTCTTTACTTCTAAAAATCTCCTCATTTGCAACTACAACTCATTCATCCGGAGATATTATTTTCCGATTTCTACCTTTATCAGCAAATCTGGTTCTCTCTATCCATCAAATTCTCAGTTAGCTTGAAAATATTTAGTTTCAAATAGTTTGCATGTTCTCCAAATTTAATTCCTCCATAAACTTCAAATTCTGCAAGGCTGGTTCTGTGTACCTAGCAAAATATCAATTGCAAACGATTGGTCAACTTCTTGCTTTTTCTATATCTTCTGCTATGTCCCATTCCACTTATTTGTGAAATCGCACATTTTCTTGAAATTTATCGCTGGCAGCATCTGCTCCTTATCCCAATATATAAGTTTCTCTTTTGCCATCAACCTGGCTATCTCTAATAATTTCTTTTGCCTATCTAGATAAATGTCATTAGTTCTAAAAATCTACTCATTTCCAACTCCCCCTCAATCAACTGAACCTGTTATTTCCGGATTTCTACCTTTATCACCAAATCTAGTCATCTCTAACCATCAAATTCTCAGTTAGCGGAAAGTAGTTAGTTTCAACTAATTTGCAGGTTCTCCACATTGAATTCCTCCATAAACTTCAATTTCTGCAATACTGGCTCTGTTTTTCTAGCAAAATATCAATTATAATCAATTGGTCAACTTCTTGCTTTTCCTCCGTTAGCAGATATTTCACATTCTCCATATTTGTGAAATCTCACATTTTCTTGAAATCTGTTGCATGCAGCATCTGCTCCTTAGCCAAATGTAAAAATTTTTCTATTACCATCAACCTTGCTACCTCTATTAATTTATTTTGCCTATCTAGATAAATGTCTTCAGTTCTAAAGATATTCATTTCCAACTAGCCCTCATACAACTGAAGCTATTATTTCTGAATTTATAACTTGAATAGCAAACCTACTTCTCTCTTTCCATCAAAATCTCACGTAGCAGAAATTAGTTAGTTTCAACTAATTTGTGGTTTGTCCACATTCAATTCCCCCATAAACTTCAAATTCTGCAATGCTGGCTCTGTGTACCTAGCAAAATATCAATTTCAAACGATTGGTCAACTTCTTGCTTTTTCTATATCTTCTGATATGTCCCATTCCACTTATTTGTGAAATCGCACATTTTCTTGAAATTTATCGCTGGCAGCATCTGCTCCTTATCCCAATATATAAGTTGCTCTTTTGCCATCAACCTGGCTATCTCTATTAATTTCTTTTGCCTATCTAGATAAATGTCATTAGTTCTAAAAATCTCCTCATTTCCAACTACCCCTCAATCAACTGAAGCTGTTATTTCCGGATTTCTACCTTTATCACCAAATCTAGTCATCTCTAATCATCAAATTCTCAGTTAGCGGAAAGTAGTTAGTTTCAAATAATTTGCAGGTTCTCCACATTGAATTCCTCCATAAACTTCAAATTCTGCAACGCTGGCTCTGTGTTTTTAGCAAAATATCAAATACAATCGATTTGTCAACTTCTTGCTTTTCCTCCATCTGCAGGTATTTCACATTCTCCATATTTGTGAAATCTCACATTTTCTTGAAATTTGTTGCTTGCAGCATCTGCTCCTTTGCCAAATGTACAAAATTCTCTATTACCATCAACCTTGCTATCTGTATTAATTTCTTTTGCATATCTAGATAAATGTCTTCAGTTCTAAAAATATTCATTTCCAACTAGCCTTCATACAACTGAAGCTATTATTTCTGAATTTATACCTTGAATAGCAAACCTACTTCTCTCTTTCCATCATAATCTCAGGTAGCAGAAATTAGTTTGTTTCAGGTAATTTGCGGGTTCTCCACATTCAATTCCTCCATAAACTTCAAGTTCTACAATGCTCACTCTGTGAACTTAGCAAAATATCAATTTCAAACAATTGGTCAACTTCTTGCATTTTCACCATCTGCAGATATGTCCCATTCCACTTATTTGTGAAATCTCACGTTTTCTTGAAATTTGTTCCTTCCAGCATCGGCACCTTATCCAAATGTGCAAGTATCTCTATTGCCATCAATCTCGCTATTTCTATTAATTTCTTTTGCCTATCTAGATTAATGTCTTTACTACTAAAAATCTCCTCATTTACAACTACACCTCATTCAAAAGGAGCTATTATTTTCCGATTTCTACCCTTTATCAGCAAATCTAGTTCTCTCTATCCATCAAATTCTCAGTTAGCTTGAAAATAGTTAGTTTCAAATAGTTTGCATGTTCTCCAAATTTAATTCCTCCATAAACTTCAAATTCTGCAAGGCTGGTTCTGTGTACCTAGCTAAATATCAATTTCAAACGATTGGTCAACTTCTTGCTTTTTCTATATCTTCTGATATGTCCCATTCCACTTATTTGTAAAATCGCACATTTTCTTGAAATTTGTTGCTGGCAGCATCTGCTCCTTATCCCAATATATAAGTTTCCCATTGCCATCAACCTGGCTATCTCTATTAATTTCTTTTGCCTATCTAGATAAATGTCATTAGTTCTAAAAATCTCCTCATTTCCAACTACCCCTCAATCAACTGAAGCTGTTATTTCCGGATTTCAACATTTATCACCAAATCTAGTCATCTCTAACCATCAAATTCTCAGTTAGCGGAAAGTAGTTAGTTTCAACTAATTTGCAGATTCTCCACATTGAATTCCTCCATAAACTTCAAATTCTGCAATGCTGGCTCTGTTTTTCTAGCAAAATATCAAATATAATCAATTGGTCAACTTCTTGCTTTTCCTCCATCTGCAGATATTTCACATTCTCCATATTTGTGAAATCTCACATTTTCTTGAAATTTGTTGCTTGCAGCATCTGCTCCTTAGCCAAATGTAAAAATTTCTCTATTACCATCAACCTTGCTACCTCTATTAATTTATTTTGCCTATCTAGATAAATGTCTTCAGTTCTAAAGATATTCATTTCCGAATAACCCTCATACAACTGAAGCTAATATTTCTGAATTTATAACTTGAATAGCAAACCTACTTCTCTCTTTCCATCAAAATCTCAGGTAGCAGAAATTAGTTAGTTTCAACTAATTTGTGGTTTGTCCACATTCAATTCCCCCATAAACTTCAAATTCTGCAATGCTGGCTATGTGTACCTAGCAAAATATCAATTTCAAACGATTAGTCAACTTCTTGCTTTTTCTCCATCTGCAGATATGTCCCATTCCACTTAATTGTGAAATCTCACATTTTCTTGAATTTTGTTGCTTGCAGCATCTGCTCCTTTGCCAAATGTACAAAATTCTCTATTACCATCAACCTTGCTATCTCTCTTAATTTCTTTTGCCTATCTAAATAAATGTCTTCAGTTCTAAAGATATTCATTTCCAACTAGCCCTCATACAACTGAAGTTACTATTTCTGAATTTATAACTCGAATAGCAAACCTACTTCTCTCTTTCCATCAAAATCTCAGGTAGCAGAAATTAGTTGGTTTCAACTAATTTGTGGTTTGTCCACATTCAATTCCCCCATAAACTTCAAATTCTGCAATGCTGGCTCTGTGTTTCTAGCAAAATATCAAATACAAACGATTGGTCAACTTCTTGCTTATCCTCCATCTGCAGATATTTCACATTCTCCATATTTGTGAAATCTCACATTTTCTTGAAATTTGTTGCTTGCAGCATCTGCTCCTTAGCCAAATGTAAAAATTTCTCTATTACCATCAACCTTGCTACCTCTATTAATTTATTTTGCCTATCTAGATAAATGTCTTCAGTTCTAAAGATATTCATTTCCAACTAGCCCTCATACAACAGAAGTTACTATTTCTGAATTTATAACTTGAATAGCAAACCTACTTCTCTCTTTCCATCAAAATCTCAGGTAGCAGAAATTAGTTAGTTTCAACTAATTTGTGGTTTGTCCACATTCAATTCCCCCATAAACTTCAAATTCTGCAATGCTGGCTCTGTGTACCTAGCAAAATATCAATTTCAAACGATTTGTCAACTTCTTGCTTTTTCATCATCTGCAGATATGTCCCATTCCACTTAATTGTGAAATCTCACATTTTCTTGAAATTTGTTGCTTGCAGCCTCTGGTCCTTTGCCAAATGTACAAAATTCTCTAATACATTTATCAGCAAATCTAGTTCTCTCTATCCATCAAATTCTCAGTTAGCTTGCAAATAGTTAGTTTCAAATAGTTTGCATGTTCTCCAAATTTAATTCCTCCATAAACTTCAAATTGTGCAAGGCTAGTTCTGTGTACCAGCAAAATATCAATTTCAAACGATTGGTCAACTTCTTGCTTTTTCTATATCTTCTGATATGTCCCATTCCAATTATTTGTGAAATCGCACATTTTCTTGAAATTTGTTGCTGGCAGCATCTGCTCCTTATCCAAATATATAAGCTTCTATTTTGCCATCAACCTGGCTATCTCTATTAATTTCTTTTGCCTATCTAGATAATTGTCATTAGTTCTAAAAATCTCCTCATTTCCAACTACCCATCAATCAGCTGAAGCTGTTATTTCCGGATTTGTACCTTTATCACCAAATCTAGTCATCTCTAACCATCAAATTCTCAGTTAGCGGAAAGTAGTTAGTTTCAACTAATTTGCAGGTTCTCCACATTGAATTCCTCCATAAACTTCAAATTCTGCAATGCTGGCTCTGTGTTTCTAGCAAAATAACAAATACAATCGATTGGTCAACTTCTTGCTTTTCCTCCATCTGCAGATATTTCACATTCTCCATATCTGTGAAATCTAACATTATCTTGAAATTTGTTGCTTGCAGCATCTGCTCCTTAGCCAAATGTAAAAATTTCTCTATTACCATCAACCTTGCTACCTCTATTAATTTATTTTGCCTATCTAGATAAATGTCTTCAGTTCTAAAGATATTCATTTCCAACTAGCCCTCATACAACTGAAGCTATTATTTCTGAATTTATAACTGGAATAGCAAACCTACTTCTCTCTTTCCATCAAAATCTCAGGTGGCAGAAATTAGTTAGTTTCAACTAATTTGTGGTTTGTCCACATTCAATTCCCCCATAATCTTCAAATTCGGCAATGCTGGCTCTGTGTACCTAGCAAAATATCAATTTCAAACGATTGGTCAACTTCTTGCTTTTTCTCCATCTGCAGATATGTCCCATTCCACTTAATTGTGAAATCTCACATTTTCTTGAAATTTGTTGTTTGCAGCACCTGCTCCTTTGCCAAATGTACAAAATTCTCTATTACCATCAAACTTGCTATCTCTATTAATTTCTTTTGCCTATCTAGATAAATGTCTTCAGTTCTAAAAATATTCATTTCCTACTAGCCTTCATACAACTGAAGCTATTATTTCTGAATTTATACCTTGAATAGCAAACCTACTTCTCTCTTTCCATCAAAATCTCAGGTAGCAGAAATTACTTCGTTTCAAGTAATTTGCGGGTTCTCCACATTCAATTCCTCCATAAACTTCAAGTTCTGCAATGCTGGCTCTGTGTACCTAGCAAAATATCAATTTCAAATGATTGGTCAACTTCTTGCTTTTTACCATCTGCAGATATGTCCCATTCCACTTATTTGTGAAATCTCAAGTTTTCTTGAAATTTGTTGCTTCCAGCATCGGCTCCTTATCCAAATGTACAAGTATCTCGATTGCCATCAATCTCGCTATTTCTATTAATTTCTTTTGACAATCTAGATAAATGTCTTTACTTCTAAAAATCTCCTCATTTGCAACTACACCTCACTCAACCGGAGCTATTATTTTCCGATTTCTAACTTTATCAGCAAATCTAGTTATCTCTATCCATCAAATTCTCAGTTAGCTTGAAAATAGTTAGTTTCAAATAGTTTGCATGTTCTCCAAATTTAATTCCTCCATAAACTTCAAATTCTGCAAGGCTGGATCTGTGTACCTAGCAAAATATCAATTTCAAACGATTGGTCAACTTCTTGCTTTTTCTATATCTGCTGATATGTCCCATTCCACTTATTTGTGAAATCGCACATTTTCTTGAAATTTGTTGCTGACAGCATCAGCTCCTTATGCAAATATATAAGTTTCTCTTTTGCCATCAACGTGGCTATCTCTATTAATTTCTTCAGCCTATCTAGATAAATGTCTTTAGTTCTAAAAATCTCCTCATTTGCAACTACACCTCATTCAATCGGAGCTATTATTTCCTGATTTCTACCTTTATCAGCAGATCTAGTGCCCTCTATCCATCACATTCTCAGTTAGCAGAAAATAGATAGTTACAAATAATTTGCAGGTTCTCCACAATCAATGCCTCCATAAGGTTCAAATTGTTGACAGCTGTATTTCTGCACCCAGCACAATATCAATTTCAAGCAATTGGTCAACTTGTTGCTTTTTCTCCATCTGCAGATCTGTTCCATTCCCCATATTTGAGAATTCTCACATTTTCTTGATATTTGTTGCTTGCAGCATCTGCTCCTTATCCAAATGTCAAAATGTCTCTATTACCATCAACCTTGCTATTTCTAATAATTTCTTTTGCCTATCTAGTTAAATGTCTTCAGTTCTAAAAATAATTCATTTCCAACTACACCTCAAGCAACTGAAGCTATTATTACTGTTATTGCTATTATTGCTGTTATTTCCGGATTTCTACCTTTATTACCAAATCTAGTCATCTCTAACCATCAAATTCTCAGTTAGCGGAAAGTAGTTAGTTTCAACTAATTTGCAGGTTCTCCACATTGAATTCCTCCATAAACTTCAAATTCTGCAATGCTGGCTCTGCTTTTCTAGCAAAATATCAAATACAATTGATTGGTCAACTTCTTTCTCTTCCTGCATCTGCAGATATATCACAGTCTCCATATTTGTGAAATCTCACATTTTCTTGAAATTTGTTGCTTCCAGCATCGGCTCCTTATCCAAATGTATTTATAACTTATAATTTATAACTTGAATAGCAAACCTACTTCTCTCTTTCCATCAAAATCTCAGGTAGCAGATTAGTTTCAACTAATTTGTGGTTTGTCCACATTCAATTTCCCCATAAACTTCAAATTCTGCAATGCTGGCTATGTGTACCTAGCAAAATATCAATTTCAAACGATTGGTCAACTTCTTACTTTTTCTCCATCTGCAGATATGTCCCATTCCACTTATTTGTGAAATCTCACATTTTCTTGAAATTTGTTGCTTCCAGCATCGGCTCCTTATCCAAATGTATAAATATCTCTATTGCCATCATCTCGCTATTTCTATTAATTTCTTTTGCCTATCTAGATAAATGTCTTTAGTTCTAAAAATCTCCTCATTTGCAACTGCACCTCATTCAACCGGAGCTATTATTTTCCAATTTCTACCTTTATCAGCAGATCTAGTTCCCTCTATCCATCAAATTCTCAGTTAGCAGAAAGTAGATTTTTACAAATAATTTGCAGGTTATCCACAATCAATGACTCCTTAAGATTCAAATTGTTGACAGCTGGATTTCTGCACCCAGCACAATATCAATTACAAGCAATTGGTCAACTTGTTGCTTTTTCTCCATCTGCAGATCTGTCCCATTCCCCATATTTGAGAAATCTCACATTTTCTTGAAATTTGTTGCTTGCAGCATCTGCTCCTTATCCAAATGTAAAAATGTCTCTATTACCATCAACCTTGCTATCTCTATTAATTTCTTTTGCCTATCTAGTTAAATGTCTTCAGTTCTAAAAATAATTCATTTCCAACTACCTCTCAAACAACTGAAGCTATTATTTCACAATTCCTAACTTGAATAGCAAATTTAGTTCTCTCTACCATCAATTTCTCAGGTAGAAGAAATTAGTTAGTTTCAAATAATTTGCATGGTCTCCAAATTTAATTCCTCCATAAACTTCAAATTCTGCAAGACTGGTTCTGTGTACCAAGCTAAATATCAATTTCAAACGATTGGTCAACTTCTTGCTTTTTCTATATCTGCTGACATGTCCCATTCCACTTATTTGTGAAATCACACATTTTCTTGAAATTTGTTGCTGGCAGCATCTGCTCCTTATCCAAATATATAAGTTTCTCTTTTGCCATCAACCTGGCTATCTCTATTAATTTCTTTTGCCTATCTAGATAAATGTCATTAGTTCTAAAAATCTCCTCATTTCCAACTACCCCTCAATCAACTGAAGCTATTATTTCCGGATTTCTACCTTATCACCAAATCTAGTCATCTCTAACCATCAATTTCTCAGTGAGCGGAAAGTAGTCAGTTTCAACTAATTTGCAAGTTCTCCACATTGAATTCCTCCATAAACTTCAAATTCTGCAATGCTGGCTCTGTGTTACTAGCAAAATATCAAATTCAATCGATTGGTCAACTTCTTGCTTTTCCTCCATATTTGTGAAATCTCACATTTTCTTGAAATTTGTTGCTTGCAGCATCTGCTCCTTTGCCAAATGTAAAAATTTCTCTATTACCATCAACCTTGCTACCTCTATTAATTTATTTTGCCTATCTAGATAATGTCTTCAGTTGTAAAAATATTCATTTCCAACTAGCCCTCATACAACTGAAGCTATTATTTCTGCATTTATAACTTGAATAGCAAACCTACTTCTCTCTTTCCATCAAAATCTCAGGTAGCAGAAATTAAATCGTTCCAAGTAATTTGCGGGTTCTCCACATTCAATTCCTCCATAAACTTCAAGTTCTGCAATGCTCACTCTGTGAACTTAGCAAAATATCAATTTCAAACGATTGGTCAACTTCTTGCTTATTCACCAAATGCAGATATGTCCCATTCCACTTATTGGTGAAATCTCACGTTTTCTTGAAATTTGTTGCTTCCAGCATCGGCTCCATGTCCAAATGTACAAGTATCTCTATTGCCATCAATCTCGCTATTTCTATTAATTTCTTTTGCCTATCTAGATAAATGTCTTTACTTCTAAAAATCTCCTCATTTGCAACTACACCTCATTCAACCGGAGCTATTATTTTCCGATTTCTACCTTAATCAGCAAATCTTGTTCTCTCTATCCATCAAATTCTCAGTTAGCTTGAAAATAGTTAATGTCAAATAGTTTGCATGTTCTCCAAATTTAATTCCTCCATAAACTTCAAATTCTGCAAGGCTGGTTCTGTGTACCTAGCAAAATATCAATTTCAAACGATTGGTCAACTTCTTGCTTTTTCTATATCTGCTGATATGTCCCATTCCACTTATTTGTGAAATCGCACATTTTCTTGAAATATGTTGCTGGCAGCATCTGCTCCTTATCCAAATATATAAGTTTCTCTTTTGCAATCAACCTGGCTATCTCTATTAATTTCTTTTGCCTATCTAGATAAATGTCATTAGTTCTAAAAATCTCCTCATTTCCAACTACCCCTCAATCAACTGAAGCTGTTATTTCCGGATTTCTACCTTTATTACCAAATCTAGTCATCTCTAACCATCAAATTCTCAGTTAGCGGAAAGTAGTTAGTTTCAAC
Organism: Carcharodon carcharias; assembly: GCF_017639515.1. Lineage (NCBI taxonomy): Eukaryota > Metazoa > Chordata > Chondrichthyes > Lamniformes > Lamnidae > Carcharodon > Carcharodon carcharias. The sequence continues at coordinate 99,228,869 of NC_054473.1, read as the reverse complement.
TAATTTGCAGGTTCTCCACATTGAATTCCTCCATAAACTTCAAATTCTGCAATGCTGGCTCTGCTTTTCTAGCAAAATATCAAATACAATCGATTGGTCAACTTCTTTCTCTTCCTGCATCTGCAGATATATCACATTCTCCATATTTGTGAAATCTCACATTTTCTTGAAATTTGTTGCTTGCAGCATCTGCTCCTTAGCCAAATGTAAAAATTTCTCTATTACGTTCAACCTTGCTACCTCTAATAATTTATTTTGCCTATCTAGATAAATGTCTTCAGTTCTAAAGATATTCATTTCCAACTAGCCCTCATACAACTGAAGTTATTATTTCTGAATTTATAACTTGAATAGCAAACCTTCTTCTCTCTTTCCATCAAAATCTCAGGTAGCAGAAATTAGTTAGTTTCAACTAATTTGTGGTTTGTCCACATTCAATTCCCCCATAAACTTCAAATTCTGCAATGCTGGCTCTGTGTACCTAGCAAAATATCAATTTCAAACGATTCTTCAATTTCTCGCATTTTCTCCATTTGCAGATATGTCCCATTCTCCATATTTGAGAAATCTCACATTTTCTTGAATTTTGTTGCTTCCAGCATGTGCTCCTTATCCAAATGTACAAGTTTCTCAATTGCCATCAATCTCGCTATTTCTATTAATTTCTTTTGCCTATCTAGATACATGTCTTTACTTCTAAAAATCTCCTAATTTGCAACTACACCTCATTCAACCGGAGCTATTATTTTCCGATTTCTACCATTATCAGCAAATCTAGTTCTCTCTATCCATCAAATTCTCAGTTAGCTTGAAAATAGTTAGTTTCAAATAGTTTGCATGTTCTCCAAATTTAATTCCTCCATAAACTTCAAATTCTGCAAGGCTGGTTCTGTGTACCTAGCAAAATGTCAATTTCAAACGATTGGTCAACTTTTTGCTTTTTCTCAATCTGCAGATATGTCCCATTCCACTTAATTGTGAAATCTCACATTTTCTTGAAATTTGTTGCTTGCAGCCTCTGGTCCTTTGCCAAATGTACAAAATTCTCTATTACCATCAACCTTGCTATCTCATTTAATTTCTTTTGCCTATCTAGATAAATGTCTTCAGTTCTAAAAATATTCATTTCCAACTAGCCTTCATACAACTGAACCTGTTATTTCTGAAATTGTACCTTGAATAGCAAACCTACTTCCCTCTTTCCATCAAAATCTCAGGTAGCAGAAATTAGTTCGTTTCAAGTAACTTGCCGGTACTCCACATTCAATTCCTCCATAAACTTCAAGTTCTGCAATGCTCACTCTGTGAACTTAGCAAAATATCAATTTCAAACGATTGGTCAACTTCTTGCTTATTCAGCAAATGCAGATATGTCCCATTCCACTTATTGGTGAAATCTCACGTTTTCTTGAAATTTGTTGCTTCCAGCATCGGCTCCATGTCCAAATGTACAAGTATCTCTATTGCCATCAACCTCGCTATTTCTATTAATTTCTTTTGCCTATCTAGATAAATGTCTTTACTTCTAAAAATCTCCTCATTTGCAACTACACCTCATTCAACCGGTGCTATTATTTTCCGATTTCTACCTTAATCAGCAAATCTTGTTCTCTCTATCCATCAAATTCTCAGTTAGCTTGAAAATAGTTAGTTTCAAATAGTTTGCATGTTCTCCAAATTTAATTCCTCCATAAACTTCAAATTCTGCAAGGCTGGTTCTGTGTACCTAGCAAAATATCAATTTCAAACGATTGGTCAACTTCTTGCTTTTTCTATATCTGCTGATAAGTCCCATTCCACTTATTTGTGAAATCGCACATTTTCTTGAAATATGTTGCTGGCAGCATCTGCTCCTTATCCAAATGTATAAGTTTCTCTTTTGCCATCAACCTGGCTATCTCTATTAATTTCTTTTGCCTATCTAGATAAATGTCATTAGTTCTAAAAATCTCCTCATTTCCAACTACCCCTCAATCAACTGAAGCTGTTATTTCCGGATTTCAACATTTATCACTAAAACTAGCCATTTCTATCCATCACATTCTCAGTTAACTGAAAGTAGTTAGTTTCAACTAATTTGCAGGTTCACCACATTGAATTCCTCCATAAACTTCAAATTCTGCAATGCTGGCTCAGTGTTTCTAGCAAAATATCAAATACAATCGATTGGTCAACTTCTTGCTTTTCCTCCATCTGCAGATATTTCACATTCTCCATATTTGTGAAATCTCACATTTTCTTGAAACTTGTTGCTTGCAGCATCTCGTCCTTAGCCAAATGTAAAAATTTCTCTATTACCATCAACCTTGCTACCTCTATTAATTTATTTTGCCGATCAAGATAAAGTCTTCAGTTCTAAAGATATTCATTTCCAACCAGTCACAATACAACTGAAGCTATTATTTCTGAATTTATAACTTGAATAGCAAACCTACTTCTCTCTTTCCATCAAAATCTCAGGTAGCAGAAATTAGTTATTTTCAACTAATTTGTGGTTTGTCCACATTCAATTCACCCATAAACTTCAAATTCTGCAAGGCTGGCTCTGTGTACCTAGCAAAATATCAATTTCAAACGATTGGTCAACTTCTTGCTTTTTCTCCATCTGCAGATATGTCCCATTCCACTTAATTGTGAAATCTCACATTTTCTTGAAATTTGTTGATGCAGCCTCTGGTCCTTTGCCAAATGTACAAAATTCACTATTACCATCAACCTTGCTATCTCTATTAATTTCTTTTGCCTATCTAGATAAATGTCTTCAGTTCTAAAAATATTCATTTCCAACTAGCCCTCATACAACTGAAGCTGTTATTTCTGAATTTATAGCTTGAATAGCAAACTTACTTCTCTCTTTCCATCAAAATCTCAGGTAGCAGAAATTAGTTCGTTTCAAGTAATTTGCGGATTCTCCACACTCAATTCCTCCATAAACTTCAAGTTCTGCAATGCTGGCTCTGTGTACCTAGCAAAATATCAATTTCAAACGGTTGGTCAACTTCTTGCTTTTTCACCATCTGCAGATATGTCCCATTCCATTAATTTGTGAAATCTCACGTTTTCTTGAAATTTGTTGCTTCCAGCATCGGCTCCTTATCCAAATGTACAAGTATCTCTATTGCCATCAATCTCGCTATTTCTATTCATTTCTTTTGCCTATCTAGATAAATGTCTTTACTTCTAAAAATCTCCTCATTAGCAACTACACCTCATTCAACCGGAGCTATTATTTTCCGATTTCTACCTTTATCAGCAAATCTAGTTCTCTCTATCCATCAAATTCTCAGTTAGCTTGAAAATAGTTAGTTTCAAATAGTTTGCATGTTCTCCACATTCAATGCCTCCTTAAGATTCAAATTGTTGACAGCAGGATTTCTGCACCCAGCACAATATCAATTTCAAGCAATTGGTCAACTTGTTGCTTTTTCTCCATCTGCAGATCTGTCCCATTCCCCATATTTGAGAATTCTCACATTTTCTTGATATTTGTTGCTTGCAGCATCTGCTCCTTATCCAAATATAAAAATGTCTCTATTACCATCAACCTTGCTATTTCTAATAATTTCTTTTGCCTTTCTAGTTAAATGTCTTCAGTTCTAAAAATAATTCATTTCCAACTACCCCTCAAACAACTGAAGCTATTATTTCTCAATTCCTACCTTGAATAGCAAATCTAATTCTCTCTATCCATCAAAATCTCAGGTAGCAGAAATTAGTTATTTTCAACTAAGTTGCGGCTTTTCCCATTCAATTCCTCCATAAATGTGAAACTTTGCAATGCTGACTCTGAGTACCTTGGAAAATATCAATTTCAAACAATTTGCCAACTGCTTTCATTGTCTCCACCTGCAGATATATCCCTTCCCCCATATTTGAGAAATCTCAGACTTTCTTGAAATTTGTTGCATGCAGCATCTGCTCCTTATCCAAATATATAAGTTTCTCTTTTGCCATCAACCTAGCTATCTCTATTAATTTCTTTTGCCTATCTAGATAAATGTCATTAGTTCTAAAAATCTCCTCATTTCCAACTACCCCTCATTCAATTGAAGCTATTATTTCCGGATTTCTACCTTTATCAGCAAATCTAGTTATCTCTATCCATCAAATTCTCAGTTAGCAGAAAATGGTTAGTTTCAACTAATTTGCAGGTTCTGCACATTCAATTCCTGCATCAAATTCAAATTCTGCAATGCTGGCTCTGGTTACCTAGCAAAATATCAATTTCAAACGATCGGTCAATTTCTCGCATTTTCTCCATTTGTAGATATGTCCCATTCTCCATATTTGAGAAATCTCACATTTTCTTGAATTTTGTTGCTTCCAGCATGTGCTCCTTATCCAAATGTACAAGTTTCTCATTTGCCATCAATCTCGCTATTTCTATTTATTTCTTTTGCCTATCTAGATAAATGTCTTTACTTCTAAAAATCTCCTCATTTGCAACTACACCTCATTCAACCGGAGCTATTATTTTCTGATTTCTACCTTTATCAGCAAATCTAGTTCTCTCTATCCATCAAATTCTCAGTTAGCTTGAAAATAGTTAGTTTCAAATAGTTTGCATGTTCTCCAAATTTAATTCCTCCATAAACTTCAAATTCTGCAAGGCTGGTTCTGTGTACCTAGCAAAATATCAATTTCAAACGATTGGTCAACTTCTTGCTTTTTCTATATCTGCTGATATGTCCCATTCCACTTATTTGTGAAATCGCACATTTTCTTGAAATATGTTGCTGGCAGCTTCTGCTCCTTATCCAAATATATAAGTTTCTCTTTTGCCATCAACCTTGCTATCTCTATTAATTTCTTTTGCCTATCTAGATAAATGTCATTAGTTCTAAAAATCTCCTCATTTCCAACTACCCCTCAATCAACTGAAGCTGTTATTTCCGGATTTCAACATTTATCGCCAAATCTAGCCATTTCTAACCATCACATTCTCAGTTAGCTGAAAGTAGTTAGTTTCAACTAATTTGCAGGTTCTCCACATTGAATTCCTCCATAAACTTCAAATTCTGCAATGCTGGCTCTGTGTTTCTAGCAAAATATCAAATACAATCGATTGGTCAACTTCTTGCTTTTCCTCCATCTGCAGATATTTCACATTCTCCATATTTGTGAAATCTCACATTTTCTTGAAATTTGTTGCTTGCAGCATCTGCTCCTTTGCCAAATGTACAAAATTCTCTATTACCATCAACCTTGCTATCTCTATTAATTTCTTTTGCCTATCTAGATAAATGTCTTCAGTTCTAAAAATATTCATTTCCAACTAGCCTTCATACAACTGAAGGTATTATTTCTGAACTTATACCTTGAATAGCAAACCTACTTCTCTCTTTCCATCAAAATCTCAGGTAGCAGAAATTAGTTCGTTTCAAGTAATTTGCGGATTCTCCACATTCAATTCCGCCATAAACTCCAAGTTCTGCAATGCTGGCTCTGTGAACCTAGCAAAATATCAATTTCAAACGATTGGTCAACTTCTTACTTTTTCTCCATCTGCAGATATGTCCCATTCCACTTATTTGTGAAATCTCACATTTTCTTGAAATTTGTTGCTTCCAGCATCGGCTCCTTATCCAAATGTATAAATATCTCTATTGCCATCATCTCGCTATTTCAATTAATTTCTTTTGCCTATCTAGATAAATGTCTTTAGTTCTAAAAACCTCCTCATTTGCAACTACACCTCATTCAACCGGAGCTATTATTTTCCGATTTCTACCTTTATCAGCAGATCTAGTTCCCTCTATCCATCAAATTCTCAGTTAGCAGAAAGTAGATAGTTACAAATAATTTGCAGGTTCTCCACAATCAATGGCTCCTTAAGATTCAAATTGTTGACAGCTGGATTTCTGCACCCAGCACACTATCAATTACAAGCAAATGGTCAACTTGTTCCTTTTTCTCCACCTGCAGATCTGTCCCATTCCCCATATTTGAGAAATCTCACATTTTCTTGAAATTTGTTGCTTGCAGCATCTGCTCCTTATCCAAATGTAAAAATGTCTCTATTACCATCAACCTTGCTATCTCTATTAATTTCTTTTGCCTATCTAGTTAAATGTCTTCAGTTCTAAAAATAATTCATTTCCAACTACCTCTCAAACAACTGAAGCTATTATTTCACAATTCCTAACTTGAATAGCAAATTTAGTTCTCTCTACCATCAATTTCTCAGGTAGAAGAAATTAGTTAGTTTCAAATAATTTGCATGGTCTCCAAATTTAATTCCTCCATAAACTTCAAATTCTGCAAGACTGGTTCTGTGTACCAAGCTAAATATCAATTTCAAACGATTGGTCAACTTCTTGCTTTTTCTATATCTGCTGACATGTCCCATTCCACTTATTTGTGAAATCACACATTTTCTTGAAATTTGTTGCTGGCAGCATCTGCTCCTTATCCAAATATATAAGTTTCTCTTTTGCCATCAACCTGGCTATCTCTATTAATTTCTTTTGCCTATCTAGATAAATGTCATTAGTTCTAAAAATCTCCTCATTTCCAACTACCCCTCAATCAACTGAAGCTATTATTTCTGGATTTCTACCTTATCACCAAATCTAGTCATCTCTAACCATCAATTTCTCAGTGAGCGGAAAGTAGTCAGTTTCAACTAATTTGCAAGTTCTCCACATTGAATTCCTCCATAAACTTCAAATTCTGCAATGCTGGCTCTGTGTTACTAGCAAAATATCAAATTCAATCGATTGGTCAACTTCTTGCTTTTCCTCCATATTTGTGAAATCTCACATTTTCTTGAAATTTGTTGCTTGCAGCATCTGCTCCTTTGCCAAATGTAAAAATTTCTCTATTACCATCAACCTTGCTACCTCTATTAATTTATTTTGCCTATCTAGATAATGTCTTCAGTTGTAAAAATATTCATTTCCAACTAGCCCTCATACAACTGAAGCTATTATTTCTGCATTTATAACTTGAATAGCAAACCTACTTCTCTCTTTCCATCAAAATCTCAGGTAGCAGAAATTAAATCGTTCCAAGTAATTTGCGGGTTCTCCACATTCAATTCCTCCATAAACTTCAAGTTCTGCAATGCTCACTCTGTGAACTTAGCAAAATATCAATTTCAAACGATTGGTCAACTTCTTGCTTATTCAGCAAATGCAGATATGTCCCATTCCACTTATTGGTGAAATCTCACGTTTTCTTGAAATTTGTTGCTTCCAGCATCGGCTCCATGTCCAAATGTACAAGTATCTCTATTGCCATCAACCTCGCTATTTCTATTAATTTCTTTTGCCTATCTAGATAAATGTCTTTACTTCTAAAAATCTCCTCATTTGCAACTACACCTCATTCAACCGGTGCTATTATTTTCCGATTTCTACCTTAATCAGCAAATCTTGTTCTCTCTATCCATCAAATTCTCAGTTAGCTTGAAAATAGTTAGTTTCAAATAGTTTGCATGTTCTCCAAATTTAATTCCTCCATAAACTTCAAATTCTGCAAGGCTGGTTCTGTGTACCTAGCAAAATATCAATTTCAAACGATTGGTCAACTTCTTGCTTTTTCTATATCTGCTGATAAGTCCCATTCCACTTATTTGTGAAATCGCACATTTTCTTGAAATATGTTGCTGGCAGCATCTGCTCCTTATCCAAATGTATAAGTTTCTCTTTTGCCATCAACCTGGCTATCTCTATTAATTTCTTTTGCCTATCTAGATAAATGTCATTAGTTCTAAAAATCTCCTCATTTCCAACTACCCCTCAATCAACTGAAGCTGTTATTTCCGGATTTCAACATTTATCACTAAAACTAGCCATTTCTATCCATCACATTCTCAGTTAACTGAAAGTAGTTAGTTTCAACTAATTTGCAGGTTCACCACATTGAATTCCTCCATAAACTTCAAATTCTGCAATGCTGGCTCAGTGTTTCTAGCAAAATATCAAATACAATCGATTGGTCAACTTCTTGCTTTTCCTCCATCTGCAGATATTTCACATTCTCCATATTTGTGAAATCTCACATTTTCTTGAAACTTGTTGCTTGCAGCATCTCGTCCTTAGCCAAATGTAAAAATTTCTCTATTACCATCAACCTTGCTACCTCTATTAATTTATTTTGCCGATCAAGATAAAGTCTTCAGTTCTAAAGATATTCATTTCCAACCAGTCACAATACAACTGAAGCTATTATTTCTGAATTTATAACTTGAATAGCAAACCTACTTCTCTCTTTCCATCAAAATCTCAGGTAGCAGAAATTAGTTATTTTCAACTAATTTGTGGTTTGTCCACATTCAATTCACCCATAAACTTCAAATTCTGCAAGGCTGGCTCTGTGTACCTAGCAAAATATCAATTTCAAACGATTGGTCAACTTCTTGCTTTTTCTCCATCTGCAGATATGTCCCATTCCACTTAATTGTGAAATCTCACATTTTCTTGAAATTTGTTGATGCAGCCTCTGGTCCTTTGCCAAATGTACAAAATTCACTATTACCATCAACCTTGCTATCTCTATTAATTTCTTTTGCCTATCTAGATAAATGTCTTCAGTTCTAAAAATATTCATTTCCAACTAGCCCTCATACAACTGAAGCTGTTATTTCTGAATTTATAGCTTGAATAGCAAACTTACTTCTCTCTTTCCATCAAAATCTCAGGTAGCAGAAATTAGTTCGTTTCAAGTAATTTGCGGATTCTCCACACTCAATTCCTCCATAAACTTCAAGTTCTGCAATGCTGGCTCTGTGTACCTAGCAAAATATCAATTTCAAACGGTTGGTCAACTTCTTGCTTTTTCACCATCTGCAGATATGTCCCATTCCATTAATTTGTGAAATCTCACGTTTTCTTGAAATTTGTTGCTTCCAGCATCGGCTCCTTATCCAAATGTACAAGTATCTCTATTGCCATCAATCTCGCTATTTCTATTCATTTCTTTTGCCTATCTAGATAAATGTCTTTACTTCTAAAAATCTCCTCATTAGCAACTACACCTCATTCAACCGGAGCTATTATTTTCCGATTTCTACCTTTATCAGCAAATCTAGTTCTCTCTATCCATCAAATTCTCAGTTAGCTTGAAAATAGTTAGTTTCAAATAGTTTGCATGTTCTCCACATTCAATGCCTCCTTAAGATTCAAATTGTTGACAGCAGGATTTCTGCACCCAGCACAATATCAATTTCAAGCAATTGGTCAACTTGTTGCTTTTTCTCCATCTGCAGATCTGTCCCATTCCCCATATTTGAGAATTCTCACATTTTCTTGATATTTGTTGCTTGCAGCATCTGCTCCTTATCCAAATATAAAAATGTCTCTATTACCATCAACCTTGCTATTTCTAATAATTTCTTTTGCCTTTCTAGTTAAATGTCTTCAGTTCTAAAAATAATTCATTTCCAACTACCCCTCAAACAACTGAAGCTATTATTTCTCAATTCCTACCTTGAATAGCAAATCTAATTCTCTCTATCCATCAAAATCTCAGGTAGCAGAAATTAGTTATTTTCAACTAAGTTGCGGCTTTTCCCATTCAATTCCTCCATAAATGTGAAACTTTGCAATGCTGACTCTGAGTACCTTGGAAAATATCAATTTCAAACAATTTGCCAACTGCTTTCATTGTCTCCACCTGCAGATATATCCCTTCCCCCATATTTGAGAAATCTCAGACTTTCTTGAAATTTGTTGCATGCAGCATCTGCTCCTTATCCAAATATATAAGTTTCTCTTTTGCCATCAACCTAGCTATCTCTATTAATTTCTTTTGCCTATCTAGATAAATGTCATTAGTTCTAAAAATCTCCTCATTTCCAACTACCCCTCATTCAATTGAAGCTATTATTTCCGGATTTCTACCTTTATCAGCAAATCTAGTTATCTCTATCCATCAAATTCTCAGTTAGCAGAAAATGGTTAGTTTCAACTAATTTGCAGGTTCTGCACATTCAATTCCTGCATCAAATTCAAATTCTGCAATGCTGGCTCTGGTTACCTAGCAAAATATCAATTTCAAACGATCGGTCAATTTCTCGCATTTTCTCCATTTGTAGATATGTCCCATTCTCCATATTTGAGAAATCTCACATTTTCTTGAATTTTGTTGCTTCCAGCATGTGCTCCTTATCCAAATGTACAAGTTTCTCATTTGCCATCAATCTCGCTATTTCTATTTATTTCTTTTGCCTATCTAGATAAATGTCTTTACTTCTAAAAATCTCCTCATTTGCAACTACACCTCATTCAACCGGAGCTATTATTTTCTGATTTCTACCTTTATCAGCAAATCTAGTTCTCTCTATCCATCAAATTCTCAGTTAGCTTGAAAATAGTTAGTTTCAAATAGTTTGCATGTTCTCCAAATTTAATTCCTCCATAAACTTCAAATTCTGCAAGGCTGGTTCTGTGTACCTAGCAAAATATCAATTTCAAACGATTGGTCAACTTCTTGCTTTTTCTATATCTGCTGATATGTCCCATTCCACTTATTTGTGAAATCGCACATTTTCTTGAAATATGTTGCTGGCAGCTTCTGCTCCTTATCCAAATATATAAGTTTCTCTTTTGCCATCAACCTTGCTATCTCTATTAATTTCTTTTGCCTATCTAGATAAATGTCATTAGTTCTAAAAATCTCCTCATTTCCAACTACCCCTCAATCAACTGAAGCTGTTATTTCCGGATTTCAACATTTATCGCCAAATCTAGCCATTTCTAACCATCACATTCTCAGTTAGCTGAAAGTAGTTAGTTTCAACTAATTTGCAGGTTCTCCACATTGAATTCCTCCATAAACTTCAAATTCTGCAATGCTGGCTCTGTGTTTCTAGCAAAATATCAAATACAATCGATTGGTCAACTTCTTGCTTTTCCTCCATCTGCAGATATTTCACATTCTCCATATTTGTGAAATCTCACATTTTCTTGAAATTTGTTGCTTGCAGCATCTGCTCCTTTGCCAAATGTACAAAATTCTCTATTACCATCAACCTTGCTATCTCTATTAATTTCTTTTGCCTATCTAGATAAATGTCTTCAGTTCTAAAAATATTCATTTCCAACTAGCCTTCATACAACTGAAGGTATTATTTCTGAACTTATACCTTGAATAGCAAACCTACTTCTCTCTTTCCATCAAAATCTCAGGTAGCAGAAATTAGTTCGTTTCAAGTAATTTGCGGATTCTCCACATTCAATTCCGCCATAAACTCCAAGTTCTGCAATGCTGGCTCTGTGAACCTAGCAAAATATCAATTTCAAACGATTGGTCAACTTCTTACTTTTTCTCCATCTGCAGATATGTCCCATTCCACTTATTTGTGAAATCTCACATTTTCTTGAAATTTGTTGCTTCCAGCATCGGCTCCTTATCCAAATGTATAAATATCTCTATTGCCATCATCTCGCTATTTCAATTAATTTCTTTTGCCTATCTAGATAAATGTCTTTAGTTCTAAAAACCTCCTCATTTGCAACTACACCTCATTCAACCGGAGCTATTATTTTCCGATTTCTACCTTTATCAGCAGATCTAGTTCCCTCTATCCATCAAATTCTCAGTTAGCAGAAAGTAGATAGTTACAAATAATTTGCAGGTTCTCCACAATCAATGGCTCCTTAAGATTCAAATTGTTGACAGCTGGATTTCTGCACCCAGCACACTATCAATTACAAGCAAATGGTCAACTTGTTCCTTTTTCTCCACCTGCAGATCTGTCCCATTCCCCATATTTGAGAAATCTCACATTTTCTTGAAATTTGTTGCTTGCAGCATCTGCTCCTTATCCAAATGTAAAAATGTCTCTATTACCATCAACCTTGCTATCTCTATTAATTTCTTTTGCCTACCTAGTTAAATGTCTTCAGTTCTAAAAATAATTCATTTCCAACTACCCATCAAACAACTGAAGCTATTATTTCTCAATTCCTAACTTGAATAGCAAATCTAGTTCTCTCTACCATCAAATTCTCAGGTAGCAGAAATTAGTTAGTTTCAAATAATTTGCATGGTCTCCAAATTTAATACCTCCATAAACTTAAAATTCTGCAAGACTGGTTCTGTGTACCAAGCTAAATATCAATTTCAAACGATTGGTCAACTTCTTGCTTTTTCTATATCTGCTGATATGTTCCATTCCACTTATCTGTGAAATCACACATTTTCTTGAAATTTGTTGCTGGCAGCATCTGCTCCTTATCCAAATATATAAGTTTCTCTTTTGCCATCAACCTGGCTATCTCTATTAATTTCTTTTGCCTATCTAGATAAATGTCATTAGTTCTAAAAATCTCCTCATTTCCAACTACCCCTCAATCAACTGAAGCTATTATTTCCGGATTTCTACTTTTATCACCAAATCTAGTCATCTCTAACCATCAAATTCTCAGTTAGCGGAAAGTAGTTAGTTTCAACTAATTTGCAGGTTCTCCACATTGAATTCCTCCATAAACTTCAAATTCTGAAATGCTGGCTCTGTGTTACTAGCAAAATATCAAATTCAATCGATTGGTCAACTTCTTGCTTTTCCTCCATATTTGTGAAATCTCACATTTTCTTGAAATTTGTTGCTTGCAGCATCTGCTCCTTTGCCAAATGTAAAAATTTCTCTATTACCATCAACCTTGCTACCTCTATTAATTTATTTTGCCTATCTAGATAAATGTCTTCAGTTCTAAAAATATTCATTTCCAACTAGCCCTCATACACCTGAAGCTATTATTTCTGCATTTATAACTTGAATAGCAAACCTACTTCTCTCTTTCCATCAAAATCTCAGGTAGCAGATATTAGTTCGTTTCAAGTAATTTGCGGGTTCTCCACATTCAATTCCTCCATAAACTTCAAGTTCTGCAATGCTCACTCTGTGAACTTAGCAAAATATCAATTTCAAACGATTGGTCAACTTCTTGCTTATTCACCATTTGCAGATATGTCCCATTCCACTTATTGGTGAAATCTCACGTTTTCTTGAAATTTGTTGCTTCCAGCATCGGCTCCTTATCCAAATGTACAAGTATCTCTATTGCCATCAATCTCGCTATTTCTATTAATTTCTTTTGCCTATCTATATAAATGTCTTTACTTCTAAAAATCTCCTCATTTGCAACTACACCTCATTCAACCGGAGCTATTATTTTCCGATTTCTACCTTTATCAGCAGATCGAGTTCCCTCTATCCATCAAATTCTCAGTTAGCAGAAAATAGATAGTTACAAATAATTTGCAGGTTCTCCACAATCAATGCCTCCTTAAGATCCAAATTGTTGACAGCTGGATTTCTGCACCCAGCACAATATCAATTTCAAGCAATTGGTCAACTTGTTGCTTTTTCTCCATCTGCAGATCTGTCCCATTCCCCATATTTGAGAATTCTCACATTTTCTTGATATTTGTTGCTTGCAGCATCTGCTCCTATCCAAATGTCAAAATGTCTCTATTACCATCAAGCTTGCTATTTCTGATAATTTCTTTTGCCTATCTAGTTAAATGTCTTCAGTTCTAAAAATAATTCATTTCCAACTACCCCTCAAACAACTGAAGCTATTATTTCTCAATTCCTACCTTGAATAGCAAATCTAATTCTCTCTATCCATCAAAATCTCAGGTAGCAGAAATTAGTTATTTTCAACTAATTTGCGGCTTTTCCCATTCAATTCCTCCATAAACGTCAAACTTTGCAATGCTGCCTCTGAGTACCTTGGAAAATATCAATTTCAAACAATTTGTCAACTGCTTTCATTGTCTCCACCTGCAGATATTTCCCTTTCCTCATATTTGAGAAATCTCAGATTTTCTTGAAATTTGTTGCATCTGCTCCTTATCCAAATATATAAGTTTCTCTTTTGCCATCAACCTAGCTATCTCTATTAATTTCTTTTGCCTATCTAGATAAATGTCATTAGTTCTGAAAATCTCCTCATTTCCAACTACCCCTCATTCAACTGAAGCTATTATTTCCGGATTTCTACCTTTATCAGCAAATCTAGTTCACTCTATCCATCAAATTCTCAGTTAGCAGAAAATGTTTAGTTTCAACTAATTTGCAGGTTCTGCACATTCAATTCCTCCATCAACTTCAAATTCTGCAATGCTGGCTCTGGTTACCTAGCAAAATATCAATTTCAAACGATTGGTCAATTTCTCGCATTTTCTCCAATTGCAGATGTGTCCCATTCTCCATATTTGAGAAATCTCACATTTTCTTGAATTTTGTTGCTTCCAGCATGTGCTCCTTATCCAAATGTACACGTTTCTCAATTGCCCTCAATCTCGCTATTTCTATTAATTTCTTTTGCCTATCTAGATAAATGTCTTTACTTCTAAAAAATCTCCTCATTTGCAAATACACCTCATTCAACCGGAGCTATTATTTTCCGATTTCTACCTTTATCAGCAAATCTAGTTCTCTCTATCCATCAAATTCTCAGTTAGCTTGAAAATAGTTAGTTTCAAATAGTTTGCATGTTCTCCAAATTTAATTCCTCCATAGACTTCAAATTCTGCAAGGCTGGTTCTGTGAACCTAGCAAAATATCAATTTCAAACGATTGGTCAACTTCTTGCTTTTTCTATATCTGCTGATATGTCCCATTCCAATTATTTGTGAAATCGCACATTTTCTTGAAATTTGTTGCTGGCTGCATCTGCTCCTTATCCAAATATATAAGTTTCTCTTTTGCCATCAACCTGGCTATCTCTATTAATTTCTTTTGCCTATCTAGATAAATGTCATTAGTTCAAAAAATCATCTCATTTCCAACTACCCCTCAATCAACTGAAGCTATTATTTCCGGATTTCTACATGTATCACCAAATCTAGTCATCTCTAACCATCAAATTCTCAGTTAGCTGAAAGTAGTTAGTTTCAACTAATTTGCAGGTTCCCCACATTGAGTTCCTCCATAAACTTCAAATTCTGCAATGCTGGCTCTGTGTTTCTAGCAAAATATCAAATACAATAGATTGCTCAACTTCTTGCTTTTCCTCCATCTGCAGATATTTCACATTCTCCATATTTGTGAAATCTCACATTTTCTTGAAATTTGTTGCTTGCAGCATCTGCTCCTTAGCCAAATGTAAAAATTTCTCTATTATCATCAACCTTGCTACCTCTATTAATTTATTTTGCCTATCTAGATAAATGTCTTCAGTTCTAAAGATATTCATTTCCAACTAGTCCTCATACAACTGAAGCTATTATTTCTGAATTTATAACTTGAATAGCAAACCTACTTCTCTCTTTCAATGAAAATCTCAGGTAGCAGAAATTAGTTAGTTTCAACTAATTTGTGGTTTGTACACATTCAATTGCCCCATAAACTTCAAATTCTGCAACGCTGGCTCTGTGTACCTAGCAAAATATCAATTTCAAACGATTGGTCAACTTCTTGCTTTTTCTCCATCTGCAGATATGTCCCATTCCACTTAATTGTGAATTCTCACATTTTCTTGAAATTTGTTGATGCAGCCTCTGGTCCTTTGCCAAATGTACAAAATTCTCTATTACCATCAAACTTGCTATCTCTATTAATTTCTTTTGCCTATCTAGATAAATGTCTTCAGTTCTAAAAATATTCATTTCCAACTGGCCTTCATACAACTGAAGCTATTATTTCTGAATTTATACCTTGAATAGCAAACCTACTTCTCTCTTTCCATCAAAATCTCAGGTAGCAGAAATTAGTTCGTTTCAAGTAATTTGCGGGTTCTCCACATTCAATTCCTCCATAAACTTCAAGTTCTGCAATGCTGGCTCTGTGTACCTAGCAAAATATCAATTTCAAACGGTTGGTCAACTTCTTGCTTTTTCACCATCTGCAGATATGTCCCATTCCCCATATTTGAGAAATCTCACATTTTCTTGAATTTTGTTGCTTCCAGCATGTGCTCCTTATCCAAATGTACAAGTTTCTCATTTGCCATCAATATCACTATTTCTATTAATTTCTTTTGCCTATCTAGATAAATGTCTTTACTTCTAAAAAATCTCCTCATTTGCAACTACACCTCATTCAACCGGAGCTATTATTTTCCGAATTCTACCTTTATCAGCAAATCTAGTTTTCTCTATCCATCAAATTCTCAGTTAGCTTGAAAATAGTTAGTTTCAAATAGTTTGCATGTTCTCCAAATTTAATTCCTCCATAAACTTCAAATTCTGCAAGGCTGGTTCTGTGAACCTAGCAAAATATCAATTTCAAACGATTGGTCAACTTCTTGCTTTTTCTATATCTGCTGATATGTCCCATTCCACTTATTTGTGAAATCGCACATTTTCTTGAAATATGTTTCTGGCAGCATCTGCTCCTTATCCAAATATATAAGTTTCTCTTTTGCCATCAACCTGGCTATCTCTATTAATTTCTTTTGCCTATCTAGATAAATGTCATTAGTTCTAAAAATCTCCTCATTTCCAACTACACCTCAATCAACTGAAGCTGTTATTTCCGGATTTCACCAAATCTAGCCATCTCTAACCATCACATTCTCAGTTTGTGGAAAGTAGTTAGTTTCAACTAATTTGCAGGTTCTCCACATTGAATTCCTCCATAAACTTCAAATTCTGCAATGCTGGCTCTTTGTTTCTAGCAAAATATCAAATACAATCGATTGGTCAACTTCTTGCTTTTCTCCATCTGCAGATATTTCACATTCTCCATATTTGTGAAATCTCACATTTTCTTGAAATTTGTTGCTTGCAGCATCTGCTCCTTAGCCAAATGTAAATATTTCTCTATTACCATCAGCCTTGCTACCTCTATTAATTTATTTTGCCTATCTAGATAAATGTCTTCAGTTCTAAAGATATTCATTTCCAACTAGTAGTCATACAACTGAAGCTATTATTTCTGAATTTATAGCTTGAATAGCAAACCTACTTCTCTCTTTCCATCAAAATCTCAGGTAGCAGAAATTAGTTAGTTTCAACTAATTTGTGGTTTGTCCACATTCAATTCCCCCATAAACTTCAAATTCTGCAATGCTGGCTCTGTGTACCTAGCAAAATATCAATTTCAAACGATTGGTCAACTTCTTGCTTTTTCTCCGTCTGCAGATAAGTCCCATTCCACTTAATTGTGAAATCTCACATTTTCTTGAAATTTGTTAATGCAGCCTCTGGTCCTTTGCCAAATGTACAAAATTCTCTATTACCATCAAACTTGCTATCTCTATTAATTTCTTTTGCCTATCTAGATAAATGTCTTCAGTTCTAAAAATATTCATTTCCAACTAGCCTTCATACAACTGAAGCTATTATTTCTGAATTTATACCTTGAATAGCAAACCTACTTCTCTCTTTCCATCAAAATCTGAGGTAGCAGCAATTAGTTCGTTTCAAGTAATTTGCGGGTTCTCCACATTCAATTCCTCCATAACCTTCAAGTTCTGCAATGCTGGCTCTGCTTACCTAGCAAAATATCAATTTCAAACGATTGGACAACTTCTTGCTTTTTCACCATCTGCAGATATGTCCCATTCCCCATATTTGAGAAATCTCACATTTTCTTGAATTTTGTTGCTTCCAGCATGTGCTCCTTATCCAAACGTACAAGTTTCTGATTTGCCATCAATCTCGCTATTTCTATTAATTTCTTTTGCCTATCTAGATAAATGTCTTTACTTCTAAAAATCTCCTCATTTGCAACTACACCTCATTCAACCGGAGCTATTATTTTCCGATTTCTACCTTTATCAGCAAATCTAGTTTTCTCTATCCATCAAATTCTCAGTTAGCTTCAAAATAGTTAGTTTCAAATAGTTTGCATGTTCGCCAAATTTAATTCCTCCATAAACATCAAATTCTGCAAGGCTGGTTCTGTGTACCTAGCAAAATATCAATTTCAAACGATTGGTCAACTTCTTGCTTTTTCTATATCTGCTGATATGTCCCATTCCACTTATTTGTGAAATCGCACATTTTCTTGAAATATGTTGCTGGCAGCATCTGCTCCTTATCCAAATATATAAGTTTCTCTTTTGCCATCAACCTGGCTATCTCTATTAATTTCTTTTGCCTATCTAGATAAATGTCATTAGTTCTAAAAATCTCCTCATTTCCAACTACCCCTCAATCAACTGAAGCTGTTATTTCCGGATTTCACCAAATCTAGCCATCTCTAACCATCACATTCTCAGTTTGTGGAAAGTAGTTAGTTTCAACTAATTTGCAGGTTCTCCACATTGAATTCCTCCATAAACTTCAAATTCTGCAATGCTGGCTCTTTGTTTCTAGCAAAATATCAAATACAATCGATTGGTCAACTTCTTGCTTTTCTCCATCTGCAGATATTTCACATTCTCCATATTTGTGAAATCTCACATTTTCTTGAAATTTGTTGCTTGCAGCATCTGCTCCTTAGCCAAATGTAAATATTTCTCTATTACCATCAGCCTTGCTACCTCTATTAATTTATTTTGCCTATCTAGATAAATGTCTTCAGTTCTAAAGATATTCATTTCCAACTAGTCCTCATACAACTGAAGCTATTATTTCTGAATTTATAGCTTGAATAGCAAACCTACTTCTCTCTTTCCATCAAAATCTCAGGTAGCAGAAATTAGTTAGTTTCAACTAATTTGTGGTTTGTCCACATTCAATTCCCCCATAAACTTCAAATTCTGCAATGCTGGCTCTGTGTACCTAGCAAAATATCAATTTCAAACGATTGGTCAACTTCTTGCTTTTTCTCCATCTGCAGATAAGTCCCATTCCACTTAATTGTGAAATCTCACATTTTCTTGAAATTTGTTAATGCAGCCTCTGGTCCTTTGCCAAATGTACAAAATTCTCTATTACCATCAAACTTGCTATCTCTATTAATTTCTTTTGCCTATCTAGATAAATGTCTTCAGTTCTAAAAATATTCATTTCCAACTAGCCTTCATACAACTGAAGCTATTATTTCTGAATTTATACCTTGAATAGCAAACCTACTTCTCTCTTTCCATCAAAATCTGAGGTAGCAGAAATTAGTTCATTTCAAGTAATTTGCGGGTTCTCCACATTCAATTCCTCCATAACCTTCAAGTTCTGCAATGCTGGCTCTGGTTACCTAGCAAAATATCAATTTCAAACGATTGGACAACTTCTTGCTTTTTCACCATCTGCAGATATGTCCCATTCCCCATATTTGAGAAATCTCACATTTTCTTGAATTTTGTTGCTTCCAGCATGTGCTCCTTATCCAAATGTACAAGTTTCTCATTTGCCATCAATCTCGCTATTTCTATTAATTTCTTTTGCCTATCTAGATAAATGTCTTTACTTCTAAAAATCTCCTCATTTGCAACTACACCTCATTCAACCGGAGCTATTATTTTCCGATTTCTACCTTTATCAGCAAATCTAGTTTTCTCTATCCATCAAATTCTCAGTTAGCTTCAAAATAGTTAGTTTCAAATAGTTTGCATGTTCTCCAAATTTAATTCCTCCATAAACATCAAATTCTGCAAGGCTGGTTCAGTGTACCTAGCAAAATATCAATTTCAAACGATTGGTCAACTTCTTGCTTTTTCTATATCTGCTGATATGTCCCATTCCACTTATTTGTGAAATCGCACATTTTCTTGAAATATGTTTCTGGCAGCATCTGCTCCTTATCCAAATATATAAGTTTCTCTTTTGCCATCAACCTGGCTATCTCTATTAATTTCTTTTGCCTATCTAGATAAATGTCATTAGTTCTAAAAATCTCCTCATTTCCAACTACCCCTCAATCAACTGAAGCTGTTATTTCCGGATTTCACCAAATCTAGCCATCTCAAACCATCACATTCTCAGTTAGTGGAAAGTAGTTAGTTTCAACTAATTTGCAGGTTCTCCACATTGAATTCCTCCATAAACTTCAAATTCTGCAATGCTGGCTCTTTGTTTCTAGCAAAATATCAAATACAATAGATTGGTGAACTTCTTGCTTTTCTCCATCTGCAGATATTTCACATTCTCCATATTTGTGAAATCTCACATTTTCTTGAAATTTGTTGCGTGCAGCATCTGCTCCTTAGCCAAATGTAAATATTTCTCTATTACCATCAACCTTGCTACCTCAATTAATTTATTTTGCCTACCTAGATAAATGTCTTCAGTTCTAAAGATATTCATTTCCAACTAGTCCTCATGCAACTGAAGCTATTATTTCTGAATTTCAAACGATTGGTCAACTTCTTGCTTTTTCTATATCTGCTGATATGTCCCATTCCACTTATTTGTGAAATCGCACATTTTCTTGAAATTTGTTGCTGGCAGCATCTGCTCCTTATCCAAATATATAAGTTTCTCTTTTGCCATCAACCTGGCTATCTCTATTAATTTCTTTTGCCTATCTAGGTAAATGTCTTTAGTTCTAAAAAACTCCTCATTTGCAACTACACCTCATTCAACCGGAGCTATTATTTTCCGATTTCTACCTTTATCAGCAGACCCACTTCCATCTATCCATCAAATTCTCAGTTAGCAGAAAATAGATAGTTACAAATAATTTGCAGGTTCTCCACAATCAATGCCTCCTTAAGATTCAAATTGTTGACAGCTGGATTTCTGCACCCAGCACAATATCAATTTCAAGCAATTGGTCAGCTTGTTGATTTTTCTCCATCTGCAGATCTGTCCCATTCCCCATATTTGAGAATTCTCACATTTTCTTGATATTTGTTGCTTGCAGCATCTGCTCCTTATCCAAATGTAAAAATGTCTCTATGACCATCAACATTGCTATTTCTAATAATTTCTTTTGCCGATCTAGTTAAATGTCTTCAGTTCTAAAAATAATTCATTTCCAACTACCCCTCAAACAACTGAAGCTATTATTTCTCAATTCCTACCTTGAATAGCAAATCTAATTCTCTCTATCCATCAAAATCTCAGGTAGCAGAAATTAGTTATTTTCAACTAATTTTCGGCTTTTCCCATTCAATTCCTCCATAAACGTCACACTTTGCAATGCTGCCTCTGAGTACCTTGGAAAATTTCAATTTCAAACAATTTGCCAACTGCTTTCATTGTCTCCACCTGCAGATATTTACCTTTCCTCATATTTGAGAAATCTCAGATTTTCTTGAAATTTGTTGCATCTGCTCCTTATCCAAATATATAAGTTTCTCTTTTGCCATCAACCTAGCTATCTCTATTAATTTCTTTTGCCTATCTAGATAAATGTCATTAGTTCTAAAAATCTCCTCATTTCCAACTACCCCTCATTCAACTGAAGCTATTATTTCCGGATTTCTACCTTTATCAGCAAATCTAGTTCACTCTATCCATCAAATTCTCAGTTAGCAGAAAATGTTTAGTTTCAACTAATTTGCAGGTTCTGCACATTCAATTCCTCCATCAACTTCAAATTCTGCAATGCTGGCTCTGGTTACCTAGCAAAATATCAATTTCAAACGATTGGTCAATTTCTCGCATTTTCTCCATTTGCAGATATGTCCCATTCTCCATATTTGAGAAATCTCACATTTTCTTGAAATTTGTTGCTTGCAGCATCTGCTCCTTAGCCAAATGTAAAAATTTCTCTATTACCATCAACCTTGCTACCTCTATTAATTTATTTTGCCTATCTAGATAAATGTCTTCAGTTCTAAAGATATTCATTTCCAACTAGTCCTCATACAACTGAAGCTATTATTTCTGAATTTATAACTTAAATAGCAAACCGACTTCTCTCTTTCCATCAAAATCTCAGGTAGCAGAAATTAGTTAGTTTCAACTAATTTGTGGTTTGTCCACATTCAATTCCCCCATAAACTTCAAATTCTGCAATGCTGGCTCTGTGTACCTAGCAAAATATCAATTTCAAACGATTGGTCAACTTCTTGCTTTTTCTCCATCTGCAGATATGTCCCATTCCACTTAATTGTGAAATCTCACATTTTCTTGAAATTTGTTGATGCAGCCTCTGGTCCTTTGCCAAATGTACAAAATTCTCTATTACCATCAACCTTGCTATCTCTATTAATTTCTTTTGCCTATCTAGATAAATGTCTTTAGTTCTAAAAATCTCCTCATTTGCAACTACACCTCATTCAACCGGAGCTAGTATTTTCCGGATTTCTACCTTTATCAGCAGATCTAGTTCCCCCTATCCATCAAATTCTCAGTTAGCAGAAAATAGATAGTTACAAATAATTTGCAGGTTCTCCACAATCAATGCCTCCTTAGGATTCAAATTGTTGACAGCTGGATTTCTGCACCCAGCACAATATCAATTTCAAGCAATTGGTCAACTTGTTGCTTTTTCGCCATCTGCAGATCTGTCCCATTCCCCATATTTGAGAATTCTCACATTTTCTTGATATTTGTTGCTTGCAGCATCTGCTCCTTATCCAAATGTAAAAATGTCTCTATTACCATCAACCTTGCTATTTCTAATAATTTCTTTTGCCTTTCTAGTTAAATGTCTTCAGTTCTAAAAATAATTCATTTCCAACTACCCCTCAAACAACTGAAGCTATTATTTCTCAATTCCTACCTTGAATAGCAAATCTAATTCTCTCTATCCATCAAAACCTCAGGTAGCAGAAATTAGTTATTTTCAACTAATTTGCGAGTTTTCCCATTCAATTCCTCCATAAACTTCAAACTTTGCAATGCTGACTCTGAGTACCTTGGAAAATATCAATTTCAAACAATTTGCCAACTGCTTTCATTGTCTCCACCTGCAGATATTTCCCTTTCCCCATATTTGAGAAATCTCAGATTTTCCTGAAATTAGTTGCATGCAGCATCTGGTCCTTATCCAAATATATAAGTTTCTCTTTTGCCATCAACCTAGCTATCTCTATTAATTTCTTTTGCCTATCTAGATAAATGTCATTATTTCTAAAAATCTCCTCATTTCCAACTACCCCTCATTCAACTGAAGCTATTATTTCCGGATTTCTACCTTTAACAGCAAATCTATCAGCAAATCTATATATCTCTTTCCATCAAATTCTCAGTTAGCAGAAAATAGTTAGTTTCAAATAATTTGCAGGTTCTCCAAATTTAATTCCTCCATAAACATCAAATTCTGCAAGGCTGGTTCTGTGTACCTAGCAAAATATCAGTTTCAAACGATTGGTCAACTTCTTGCTTTTTCTATATCTGCTGATATTTTTCCATTTCCACTTATTTGTGAAATCGCACATTTTCTTGAAATTTGTTGCATGCAGCATCTGCTCCTTATCCAAATATATAAGCTTCTATTTTGCCATCAACCTAGATTTCTCTATTAATTTCTTTTGCCTATCTAGATAAATGTCATTAGTTCTAAAAATCTCCTCATTTCCAACTACCCCTCATTCAACTGAAGCTATTATTTCCGGATTTCTACCTTTATCAGCAAATCTAGTTCTCTCTATCCATCAAATTCTCAGTTAGCTTGAAAATAGTTAGTTTCAAATAGTTTGCATGTTCTCCAAATTTAATTCCCCCATAATCTTCAAATTCTGCAAGGCTGGTTCTGTGTACCTAGCAAAATATCAATTTCAAATGATTGGTCAACTTCTTGCTTTTTCTATATCTGCTGATATGTCCCATTCCACTTATTTGTGAAATCGCACATTTTCTTGAAATTTGTTACTGGCAGCATCTGCTCCTTATCCAAATATATAAGTTTCTCTTTTGCCATCAACCTGGCTATCTCTATTAATTTCTTCTGCCTATCTAGATAAATGTCTTTAGTTCTAAAAATCTCCTCATTTGCAACTACACCTCATACAACTGGAGCTATTATTTTCCAATTTCTACCTTTATCAGCAGATCTAGTTCCCTCTATCCATAAATTCTCAGTTAGCAGAAAATAGATAGTTACAAATAATTTGCAGGTTCTCCACAATCAATGCCTCCTTAAGATTCAAATTGTAGACAGCTGGATTTCTGCACCCAGCACAATATCAATTTCAAGCAATTGGTCAACTTGTTGCTTTTTCGCCATCTGCAGATCTGTCCCATTCCCCATATTTGAGAATTCTCACATTTTCTTGATATTTGTTGCTTGCAGCATCCGCTCCTTATCCAAATGTAAAAAAGTCTCTATTACCATCAACCTTGCTATTTCTAATAATTTCTTTTGCCTATCTAGTTAAATGTCTTCAGTTCTAAAAATAATTCATTTCCAACTACCCCTCAAACAACTGAAGCTATTATTTCTCAATTCCTACCTTGAATAGCAAATCTAATTCTCTCTATCCATCAAAATCTCAGGTAGCAGAAATTAGTTATTTTCAACTAATTTGCGGCTTTTCCCATTCAATTCCTCCATAAACGTCAAACTTTGCAATGCTGCCTCTGAGTACCTTGGAAAATATCAATTTCAAACAATTTGCCAACTGCTTTCATTGTCTCCACCTGCAGATATTTCCCTTTCCTCATATTTGAGAAATCTCAGATTTTCTTGAAATTTGTTGCATCTGCTCCTTATCCAAATATATAAGTTTCTCTTTTGCCATCAACCTAGCTATCTCTATTAATTTCTTTTGCCTATCTAGATAAATGTCATTAGTTCTAAAAATCTCCTCATTTCCAACTACCCCTCATTCAACTGAAGCTATTATTTCCGGATTTCTACCTTTATCAGCAAATCTAGTTCACTCTATCCATCAAATTATCAGTTAGCAGAAAATGTTTAGTTTCAACTAATTTGCAGGTTCTGCACATTCAATTCCTCCATCAACTTCAAATTCTGCAATGCTGGCTCTGGTTACCTAGCAAAATATCAATTTCAAACGATTGGTCAATTTCTCGCATTTTCTCCATTTGCAGATATGTCCCATTCCCCATATTTGAAAATCTCACATTTTCTTGAATTTTGTTGCTTCCAGCATGTGCTCCTTACCCAAATGTACAAGTTTCTCAATAGCCATCAATCTCGCTATTTCTATTAATTTCTTTTGTCTATCTAGATAAATGTCTTTACTTCTAAAAAATCTCCTCATTTGCAACTACACCTCATTCAACCGGAGCTATTATTTTCCAATTTCTACCTTTATCAGCAAATCTAGTTCTCTCTATCCATCAAATTCTCAGTTAGCTTGAAAATAGTTAGTTTCAAATAGTTTGCATGTTCTCCAAATTTAATTCCTCCATAAACTTCAAATTCTGCAAGGCTGGTTCTGTGAACCTAGCAAAATATCAATTTCAAACGATTGGTCAACTTCTTGCTTTTTCTATATCTGCTGATATGTCCCATTCCACTTATTTGTGAAGTCGCACATTTTCTTGAAATTTGTTGCTGGTAGCATCTGCTCCTTATCCAAATATATAAGTTTCTCTTTTGCCATCAACCTGGCTATCTCTATTAATTTCTTTTGCCTATCTAGATAAATGTCATTAGTTCTAAAAATCTCCTCATTTCCAACTACCCCTCAATCAACTGAAGCTGTTATTTCAAGATTTCTACCTTTATCACCAAATCTAGTCATCTCTAACCATCAAATTCTCAGTTAGCGGAAAATAGTTAGTTTCAACTAATTTGCAGCTTTTCCACATTGAATTCCTCCATAAGCTTCAAAATCTGCAATGCTGGCTCTGTGTTTCTAGCAAAATATCAAATACAATTGATTGGTCAACTTCTTGCTTTTCCTCCATCTGCTGATATTTCACATTCTCCATATTTGTGAAATCGCACATTTTCTTGAAATTTGTTACTGGCAGCATCTGCTCCTTATCCATATATATAAGTTTCTCTTTTGCCATCAACCTGGCTATATGTACTAATTTCTTCTGCCTATCTAGATAAATGTCTTTAGTTCTAAAAATCTCCTCATTTGCAACTACACCTCATTCAACCGGAGCTATTATTTTCCAATTTCTACCTTTATCAGCAGATCTATTTCCCCCTATCCATCAAATTCTCAGTTAGCAGAAAATAGATAGTTACAAATAATTTGCAGGTTCTCCACAATCAATGCCTCCTTAAGATTCAAATTGTTGACAGCTGGATTTCTGCACCCAGCACAATATCAATTTCAAGCAATTGGTCAACTTGTTGCTTTTTCTCCATCTGCAGATCTGTCCCATTCCCCATATTTGAGAATTCTCACATTTTCTTGATATTTGTTGCTTGCAGCATCTGCTCCTTATCCAAATGTAAAAATGTCTCTATTACCATCAAGCTTGCTATTTCTAATAATTTCTTTTGCCTTTCTAGTTAAAACTCTTCAGTTCTAAAAATAATTCATTTCCAACTACCCCTCAAACAACTGAAGCTATTATTTCTCAATTCCTACCTTGAATAGCAAATCTAATTCTCTCTATCCATCAAAATCTCAGGTAGCAGAAATTAGTTATTTTCAACTAATTTGCAGCTTTTCCCATTCAATTCCTCCATAAACTTCAAACTTTGCAATGCTGACTCTGAGTACCTTGGAAAATATCAATTTCAAACAATTTGCCAACTGCTTTCATTGTCTCCACCTGCAGATATTTCCCTTTCCCCATATTTGAGAAATCTCAGATTTTCTTGAAATTTGTTGCATGCAGCATCTGCTCCTTATCCAAATATATAAGTTTCTCTTTTGCCATCAACCTAGCTATCTCTATTAATTTCTTTTGCCTATCTAGATAAATGTCATTAGTTCTAAAAATCTCCTCATTTCCAACTACCCCTCATTCAACTGAAGCTATTATTTCCGGATTTCTACCTTTAACAGCAAATCTATCAGCAAATCTATATATCTCTATCCATCAAATTCTCAGTTAGCAGAAAATAGTTAGTTTCAAATAATTTGCAGGTTCTCCAAATTTAATTCCTCCATAAACTTCAAATTCTGCAAGGCTGGTTCTGTGTACCTGGCAAAATATCAATTTCAAACGATTGGTCAACTTCTTGCTTTTTCTATATCTGCTGATATTTTTCCATTTCCACTTATTTGTGAAATCGCACATTTTCTTGAAATTTGTTGCATGCAGCATCTGCTCCTTATCCAAATATATAAGCTTCTATTTTGCCATCAAACCTAGCTATCTCGATTAATTTCTTTTACCTATCTAGATAAATGTCATTAGTTCTAAAAATCTCCTCATTTCCAACTACCCCTCATTCAACTGAAACTATTATTTCCGGATTTCTACCTTTATCAGCAAATCTAGTTCTCTCTATCCATCAAATTCTCAGTTAGCTTGAAAATAGTTAGTTTCAAATAGTTTGCATGTTCTCCAAATTTAATTCCTCCATAAACTTCAAATTCTGCAAGGCTGGTTCTGTGTACCTAGCAAAATATCAATTTCAAACGATTGGTCAACTTCTTGCTTTTTCCATATCTTCTGATATGTCCCATTCCACTTATTTGTGAAATCGCACATTTTCTTGAAATTTGTTGCTGGCAGCATCTGCTCCTTATCCATATATATAAGTTTCTCTTTTGCCATCAACCTGGCTATCTCTATTAATTTCTTTTGCCGATCTAGATAAATGTCTTTAGTTCTAAAAATCGCCTCATTTGCAACTACACCTCACACAACTGGAGCTATTATTTTCTGATTTCTACCTTTATCAGCAGATCTAGTTCCCTCTATCCATAAATTCTCAGTTAGCAGAAAATAGATAGTTACAAATAATTTGCAGGTCTCCACAATCAATGCCTCCTTAAGATTGAAATTGTAGACAGCTGGATTTCTGCACCCAGCACAATATCAATTTCAAGCAATTGGTCAACTTGTTGCTTTTTCTCCATCTGCAGATCTGTCCCATTCCCCATATTTGAGAATTCTCACATTTTCTTGATATTTGTTGCTTGCAGCATCTGCTCCTTATCCAAATGTCAAAATGTCTCTATTACCATCAAGCTTGCTATTTCTGATAATTTCTTTTGCCTATCTAGTTAAATGTCTTCAGTTCTAAAAATAATTCATTTCCAACTACCCCTCAAACAACTGTAGCTATTATTTCTCAATTCCTACCTTGAATAGCAAATCTAATTCTCTCTATCCATCAAAATCTCAGGTAGCAGAAATTAGTTATTTTCAACTAATTTGCGGCTTTTCCCATTCAATTCCTCCATAAACGTCAAACTTTGCAATGCTGCCTCTGAGTACCTTGGAAAATATCAATTTCAAACAATTTGCCAACTGCTTTCATTGTCTCCACCTGCAGATATTTCCCTTTCCTCATATTTGAGAAATCTCAGATTTTCTTGAAATTTGTTGCATCTGCTCCTTATCCAAATATATAAGTTTCTCTTTTGCCATCAACCTAGCTATCTCTATTAATTTCTTTTGCCTATCTAGATAAATGTCATTAGTTCTAAAAATCTCCTCATTTCCAACTACCCCTCATTCAACTGAAGCTATTATTTCCGGATTTCTACCTTTATCAGCAAATCTAGTTCACTCTATCCATCAAATTCTCAGTTAGCAGAAAATGTTTAGTTTCAACTAATTTGCAGGTTCTGCACATTCAATTCCTCCATCAACTTCAAATTCTGCAACGCTGGCTCTGGTTACCTAGCAAAATATCAATTTCAAACGATTGGTCAATTTCTCGCATTTTCTCCATTTGCAGATATGTCCCATTCCCCATATTTGAAAATCTCACATTTTCTTGAATTTTGTTGCTTCCAGCATGAGCTCCTTACCCAAATGTACAAGTTTCTCAATAGCCATCAATCTCGCTATTTCTATTAATTTCTTTTGCCTATCTAGATAAATGTCTTTACTTCTAAAAAATCTCCTCATTTTCAACTACACCTCATTCAACCGGAGCTATTATTTTCCACTTTCTACCTTTATCAGCAAATCTAGTTCTCTCTATCCATCAAATTCTCAGTTAGCTTGAAAATAGTTAGTTTCAAATAGTTTGCATGTTCTCCAAATTTAATTCCTCCATAAACTTCAAATTCTGCAAGGCTGGTTCTGTGAACCTAGCAAAATATCAATTTCAAACGATTGGTCAACTTCTTGCTTTTTCTATATCTGCTGATATGTCCCATTCCACTTATTTGTGAAGTCGCACATTTTCTTGAAATTTGTTGCTGGTAGCATCTGCTCCTTATCCAAATATATAAGTTTCTCTTTTGCCATCAACCTGGCTATCTCTATTAATTTCTTTTGCCTATCTAGATAAATGTCATTAGTTCTAAAAATCTCCTCATTTCCAACTACCCCTCAATCAACTGAAGCTGTTATTTCAAGATTTCTACCTTTATCACCAAATCTAGTCATCTCTAACCATCAAATTCTCAGTTAGCGGAAAATAGTTAGTTTCAACTAATTTGCAGCTTTTCCACATTGAATTCCTCCATAAGCTTCAAAATCTGCAATGCTGGCTCTGTGTTTCTAGCAAAATATCAAATACAATTGATTGGTCAACTTCTTGCTTTTCCTCCATCTGCAGATATTTCACATTCTCCATATTTGTGAAATCGCACATTTTCTTGAAATTTGTTACTGGCAGCATCTGCTCCTTATCCAAATATATAAGTTTCTCTTTTGCCATCAACCTGGCTATATGTACTAATTTCTTCTGCCTATCTAGATAAATGTCTTTAGTTCTAAAAATCTCCTCATTTGCAACTACACCTCATTCAACCGGAGCTATTATTTTCCAATTTCTACCTTTATCAGCAGATCTAGTTCCCTCTATCCATCAAATTCTCAGTTAGCAGAAAATAGATAGTTACAAATAATTTGCAGGTTCTCCACAATCAATGCCTCCTTAAGATTCAAATTGTTGACAGCTGGATTTCTGCACCCAGCGCAATATCAATTTCAAGCAATTGGTCAACTTGTTGCTTTTTCTCCATCTGCAGATCTGTCCCATTCCCCATATTTGAGAATTCTCACATTTTCTTGATATTTGTTGCTTGCAGCATCTGCTCCTTATCCAAATGTAAAAATGTCTCTATTACCATCAACCTTGCTATTTCTAATAATTTCTTTTGCCTTTCTAGTTAAAACTCTTCAGTTCTAAAAATAATTCATTTCCAACTACCCCTCAAACAACTGAAGCTATTATTTCTCAATTCCTACCTTGAATAGCAAATCTAATTCTCTCTATCCATCAAAATCTCAGGTAGCAGAAATTAGTTATTTTCAACTAATTTGCAGCTTTTCCCATTCAATTCCTCCATAAACTTCAAACTTTGCAATGCTGACTCTGAGTACCTTGGAAAATATCAATTTCAAACAATTTGCCAACTGCTTTCATTGTCTCCACCTGCAGATATTTCCCTTTCCCCATATTTGAGAAATCTCAGATTTTCTTGAAATTTGTTGCATGCAGCATCTGCTCCTTATCCAAATATATAAGTTTCTCTTTTGCCATCAACCTAGCTATCTCTATTAATTTCTTTTGCCTATCTAGATAAATGTCATTAGTTCTAAAAATCTCCTCATTTCCAACTACCCCTCATTCAACTGAAGCTATTATGTCCGGATTTCTACCTTTAACAGCAAATCTATCAGCAAATCTACATATCTCTATCCATCAAATTCTCAGTTAGCAGAAAATAGTTAGTTTCAAATAATTTGCAGGTTCTCCAAATTTAATTCCTCCATAAACTTCAAATTCTGCAAGGCTGGTTCTTTGTACCTGGCAAAATATCAATTTCAAACGATTGGTCAACTTCTTGCTTTTTCTATATCTGCTGATATTTTTCCATTTCCACTTATTTGTGAAATCGCACATTTTCTTGAAATTTGTTGCATGCAGCATCTGCTCCTTATCCAAATATATAAGCTTCTATTTTGCCATCAAACCTAGCTATCTCGATTAATTTCTTTTACCTATCTAGATAAATGTCATTAGTTCTAAAAATCTCCTCATTTCCAACTACCCCTCATTCAACTGAAACTATTATTTCCGGATTTCTACCTTTATCAGCAAATCTAGTTCTCTCTATCCATCAAATTCTCAGTTAGCTTGAAAATAGTTAGTTTCAAATAGTTTGCATGTTCTCCAAATTTAATTCCTCCATAAACTTCAAATTCTGCAAGGCTGGTTCTGTGTACCTAGCAAAATATCAATTTCAAACGATTGGTCAACTTCTTGCTTTTTCCATATCTTCTGATATGTCCCATTCCACTTATTTGTGAAATCGCACATTTTCTTGAAATTTGTTGCTGGCAGCATCTGCTCCTTATCCATATATATAAGTTTCTCTTTTGCCATCAACCTGGCTATCTCTATTAATTTCTTTTGCCGATCTAGATAAATGTCTTTAGTTCTAAAAATCTCCTCATTTGCAACTACACCTCACACAACTGGAGCTATTATTTTCCGATTTCTACCTTTATCAGCAGATCTAGTTCCCTCTATCCATAAATTCTCAGTTAGCAGAAAATAGATAGTTACAAATAATTTGCAGGTCTCCACAATCAATGCCTCCTTAAGATTCAAATTGTAGACAGCTGGATTTCTGCACCCAGCACAATATCAATTTCAAGCAATTGGTCAACTTGTTGCTTTTTCTCCATCTGCAGATCTGTCCCATTCCCCATATTTGAGAATTCTCACATTTTCTTGATATTTGTTGCTTGCAGCATCTGCTCCTTATCCAAATGTCAAAATGTCTCTATTACCATCAAGCTTGCTATTTCTGATAATTTCTTTTGCCTATCTAGTTAAATGTCTTCAGTTCTAAAAATAATTCATTTCCAACTACCCCTCAAACAACTGAAGCTATTATTTCTCAATTCCTACCTTGAATAGCAAATCTAATTCTCTCTATCCATCAAAATCTCAGGTAGCAGAAATTAGTTATTTTCAACTAATTTGCGGCTTTTCCCATTCAATTCCTCCATAAACGTCAAACTTTGCAATGCTGCCTCTGAGTACCTTGGAAAATATCAATTTCAAACAATTTGCCAACTGCTTTCATTGTCTCCACCTGCAGATATTTCCCTTTCCTCATATTTGAGAAATCTCAGATTTTCTTGAAATTTGTTGCATCTGCTCCTTATCCAAATATATAAGTTTCTCTTTTGCCATCAACCTAGCTATCTCTATTAATTTCTTTTGCCTATCTAGATAAATGTCATTAGTTCTAAAAATCTCCTCATTTCCAACTACCCCTCATTCAACTGAAGCTATTATTTCCGGATTTCTACCTTTATCAGCAAATCTAGTTCACTCTATCCATCAAATTATCAGTTAGCAGAAAATGTTTAGTTTCAACTAATTTGCAGGTTCTGCACATTCAATTCCTCCATCAACTTCAAATTCTGCAATGCTGGCTCTGGTTACCTAGCAAAATATCAATTTCAAACGATTGGTCAATTTCTCGCATTTTCTCCATTTGCAGATATGTCCCATTCCCCATATTTGAAAATCTCACATTTTCTTGAATTTTGTTGCTTCCAGCATGTGCTCCTTACCCAAATGTACAAGTTTCTCAATAGCCATCAATCTCGCTATTTCTATTAATTTCTTTTGCCTATCTAGATAAATGTCTTTACTTCTAAAAAATCTCCTCATTTGCAACTACACCTCATTCAACCGGAGCTATTATTTTCCAATTTCTACCTTTATCAGCAAATCTAGTTCTCTCTATCCATCAAATTCTCAGTTAGCTTGAAAATAGTTAGTTTCAAATAGTTTGCATGTTCTCCAAATTTAATTCCTCCATAAACTTCAAATTCTGCAAGGCTGGTTCTGTGAACCTAGCAAAATATCAATTTCAAACGATTGGTCAACTTCTTGCTTTTTCTATATCTGCTGATATGTCCCATTCCACTTATTTGTGAAGTCGCACATTTTCTTGAAATTTGTTGCTGGTAGCATCTGCTCCTTATCCAAATATATAAGTTTCTCTTTTGCCATCAACCTGGCTATCTCTATTAATTTCTTTTGCCTATCTAGATAAATGTCATTAGTTCTAAAAATCTCCTCATTTCCAACTACCCCTCAATCAACTGAAGCTGTTATTTCAAGATTTCTACCTTTATCACCAAATCTAGTCATCTCTAACCATCAAATTCTCAGTTAGCGGAAAATAGTTAGTTTCAACTAATTTGCAGCTTTTCCACATTGAATTCCTCCATAAGCTTCAAAATCTGCAATGCTGGCTCTGTGTTTCTAGCAAAATATCAAATACAATTGATTGGTCAACTTCTTGCTTTTCCTCCATCTGCTGATATTTCACATTCTCCATATTTGTGAAATCGCACATTTTCTTGAAATTTGTTACTGGCAGCATCTGCTCCTTATCCATATATATAAGTTTCTCTTTTGCCATCAACCTGGCTATATGTACTAATTTCTTCTGCCTATCTAGATAAATGTCTTTAGTTCTAAAAATCTCCTCATTTGCAACTACACCTCATTCAACCGGAGCTATTATTTTCCAATTTCTACCTTTATCAGCAGATCTATTTCCCCCTATCCATCAAATTCTCAGTTAGCAGAAAATAGATAGTTACAAATAATTTGCAGGTTCTCCACAATCAATGCCTCCTTAAGATTCAAATTGTTGACAGCTGGATTTCTGCACCCAGCACAATATCAATTTCAAGCAATTGGTCAACTTGTTGCTTTTTCTCCATCTGCAGATCTGTCCCATTCCCCATATTTGAGAATTCTCACATTTTCTTGATATTTGTTGCTTGCAGCATCTGCTCCTTATCCAAATGTAAAAATGTCTCTATTACCATCAAGCTTGCTATTTCTAATAATTTCTTTTGCCTTTCTAGTTAAAACTCTTCAGTTCTAAAAATAATTCATTTCCAACTAC
Organism: Carcharodon carcharias; assembly: GCF_017639515.1. Lineage (NCBI taxonomy): Eukaryota > Metazoa > Chordata > Chondrichthyes > Lamniformes > Lamnidae > Carcharodon > Carcharodon carcharias. The sequence continues at coordinate 99,195,234 of NC_054473.1, read as the reverse complement.
CCCTCAAACAACTGAAGCTATTATTTCTCAATTCCTACCTTGAATAGCAAATCTAATTCTCTCTATCCATCAAAATCTCAGGTAGCAGAAATTAGTTATTTTCAACTAATTTGCAGCTTTTCCCATTCAATTCCTCCATAAACTTCAAACTTTGCAATGCTGACTCTGAGTACCTTGGAAAATATCAATTTCAAACAATTTGCCAACTGCTTTCATTGTCTCCACCTGCAGATATTTCCCTTTCCCCATATTTGAGAAATCTCAGATTTTCTTGAAATTTGTTGCATGCAGCATCTGCTCCTTATCCAAATATATAAGTTTCTCTTTTGCCATCAACCTAGCTATCTCTATTAATTTCTTTTGCCTATCTAGATAAATGTCATTAGTTCTAAAAATCTCCTCATTTCCAACTACCCCTCATTCAACTGAAGCTATTATTTCCGGATTTCTACCTTTAACAGCAAATCTATCAGCAAATCTATATATCTCTATCCATCAAATTCTCAGTTAGCAGAAAATAGTTAGTTTCAAATAATTTGCAGGTTCTCCAAATTTAATTCCTCCATAAACTTCAAATTCTGCAAGGCTGGTTCTGTGTACCTGGCAAAATATCAATTTCAAACGATTGGTCAACTTCTTGCTTTTTCTATATCTGCTGATATTTTTCCATTTCCACTTATTTGTGAAATCGCACATTTTCTTGAAATTTGTTGCATGCAGCATCTGCTCCTTATCCAAATATATAAGCTTCTATTTTGCCATCAAACCTAGCTATCTCGATTAATTTCTTTTACCTATCTAGATAAATGTCATTAGTTCTAAAAATCTCCTCATTTCCAACTACCCCTCATTCAACTGAAACTATTATTTCCGGATTTCTACCTTTATCAGCAAATCTAGTTCTCTCTATCCATCAAATTCTCAGTTAGCTTGAAAATAGTTAGTTTCAAATAGTTTGCATGTTCTCCAAATTTAATTCCTCCATAAACTTCAAATTCTGCAAGGCTGGTTCTGTGTACCTAGCAAAATATCAATTTCAAACGATTGGTCAACTTCTTGCTTTTTCCATATCTTCTGATATGTCCCATTCCACTTATTTGTGAAATCGCACATTTTCTTGAAATTTGTTGCTGGCAGCATCTGCTCCTTATCCATATATATAAGTTTCTCTTTTGCCATCAACCTGGCTATCTCTATTAATTTCTTTTGCCGATCTAGATAAATGTCTTTAGTTCTAAAAATCGCCTCATTTGCAACTACACCTCACACAACTGGAGCTATTATTTTCTGATTTCTACCTTTATCAGCAGATCTAGTTCCCTCTATCCATAAATTCTCAGTTAGCAGAAAATAGATAGTTACAAATAATTTGCAGGTCTCCACAATCAATGCCTCCTTAAGATTGAAATTGTAGACAGCTGGATTTCTGCACCCAGCACAATATCAATTTCAAGCAATTGGTCAACTTGTTGCTTTTTCTCCATCTGCAGATCTGTCCCATTCCCCATATTTGAGAATTCTCACATTTTCTTGATATTTGTTGCTTGCAGCATCTGCTCCTTATCCAAATGTCAAAATGTCTCTATTACCATCAAGCTTGCTATTTCTGATAATTTCTTTTGCCTATCTAGTTAAATGTCTTCAGTTCTAAAAATAATTCATTTCCAACTACCCCTCAAACAACTGTAGCTATTATTTCTCAATTCCTACCTTGAATAGCAAATCTAATTCTCTCTATCCATCAAAATCTCAGGTAGCAGAAATTAGTTATTTTCAACTAATTTGCGGCTTTTCCCATTCAATTCCTCCATAAACGTCAAACTTTGCAATGCTGCCTCTGAGTACCTTGGAAAATATCAATTTCAAACAATTTGCCAACTGCTTTCATTGTCTCCACCTGCAGATATTTCCCTTTCCTCATATTTGAGAAATCTCAGATTTTCTTGAAATTTGTTGCATCTGCTCCTTATCCAAATATATAAGTTTCTCTTTTGCCATCAACCTAGCTATCTCTATTAATTTCTTTTGCCTATCTAGATAAATGTCATTAGTTCTAAAAATCTCCTCATTTCCAACTACCCCTCATTCAACTGAAGCTATTATTTCCGGATTTCTACCTTTATCAGCAAATCTAGTTCACTCTATCCATCAAATTCTCAGTTAGCAGAAAATGTTTAGTTTCAACTAATTTGCAGGTTCTGCACATTCAATTCCTCCATCAACTTCAAATTCTGCAACGCTGGCTCTGGTTACCTAGCAAAATATCAATTTCAAACGATTGGTCAATTTCTCGCATTTTCTCCATTTGCAGATATGTCCCATTCCCCATATTTGAAAATCTCACATTTTCTTGAATTTTGTTGCTTCCAGCATGAGCTCCTTACCCAAATGTACAAGTTTCTCAATAGCCATCAATCTCGCTATTTCTATTAATTTCTTTTGCCTATCTAGATAAATGTCTTTACTTCTAAAAAATCTCCTCATTTTCAACTACACCTCATTCAACCGGAGCTATTATTTTCCACTTTCTACCTTTATCAGCAAATCTAGTTCTCTCTATCCATCAAATTCTCAGTTAGCTTGAAAATAGTTAGTTTCAAATAGTTTGCATGTTCTCCAAATTTAATTCCTCCATAAACTTCAAATTCTGCAAGGCTGGTTCTGTGAACCTAGCAAAATATCAATTTCAAACGATTGGTCAACTTCTTGCTTTTTCTATATCTGCTGATATGTCCCATTCCACTTATTTGTGAAGTCGCACATTTTCTTGAAATTTGTTGCTGGTAGCATCTGCTCCTTATCCAAATATATAAGTTTCTCTTTTGCCATCAACCTGGCTATCTCTATTAATTTCTTTTGCCTATCTAGATAAATGTCATTAGTTCTAAAAATCTCCTCATTTCCAACTACCCCTCAATCAACTGAAGCTGTTATTTCAAGATTTCTACCTTTATCACCAAATCTAGTCATCTCTAACCATCAAATTCTCAGTTAGCGGAAAATAGTTAGTTTCAACTAATTTGCAGCTTTTCCACATTGAATTCCTCCATAAGCTTCAAAATCTGCAATGCTGGCTCTGTGTTTCTAGCAAAATATCAAATACAATTGATTGGTCAACTTCTTGCTTTTCCTCCATCTGCAGATATTTCACATTCTCCATATTTGTGAAATCGCACATTTTCTTGAAATTTGTTACTGGCAGCATCTGCTCCTTATCCAAATATATAAGTTTCTCTTTTGCCATCAACCTGGCTATATGTACTAATTTCTTCTGCCTATCTAGATAAATGTCTTTAGTTCTAAAAATCTCCTCATTTGCAACTACACCTCATTCAACCGGAGCTATTATTTTCCAATTTCTACCTTTATCAGCAGATCTAGTTCCCTCTATCCATCAAATTCTCAGTTAGCAGAAAATAGATAGTTACAAATAATTTGCAGGTTCTCCACAATCAATGCCTCCTTAAGATTCAAATTGTTGACAGCTGGATTTCTGCACCCAGCGCAATATCAATTTCAAGCAATTGGTCAACTTGTTGCTTTTTCTCCATCTGCAGATCTGTCCCATTCCCCATATTTGAGAATTCTCACATTTTCTTGATATTTGTTGCTTGCAGCATCTGCTCCTTATCCAAATGTAAAAATGTCTCTATTACCATCAACCTTGCTATTTCTAATAATTTCTTTTGCCTTTCTAGTTAAAACTCTTCAGTTCTAAAAATAATTCATTTCCAACTACCCCTCAAACAACTGAAGCTATTATTTCTCAATTCCTACCTTGAATAGCAAATCTAATTCTCTCTATCCATCAAAATCTCAGGTAGCAGAAATTAGTTATTTTCAACTAATTTGCAGCTTTTCCCATTCAATTCCTCCATAAACTTCAAACTTTGCAATGCTGACTCTGAGTACCTTGGAAAATATCAATTTCAAACAATTTGCCAACTGCTTTCATTGTCTCCACCTGCAGATATTTCCCTTTCCCCATATTTGAGAAATCTCAGATTTTCTTGAAATTTGTTGCATGCAGCATCTGCTCCTTATCCAAATATATAAGTTTCTCTTTTGCCATCAACCTAGCTATCTCTATTAATTTCTTTTGCCTATCTAGATAAATGTCATTAGTTCTAAAAATCTCCTCATTTCCAACTACCCCTCATTCAACTGAAGCTATTATGTCCGGATTTCTACCTTTAACAGCAAATCTATCAGCAAATCTACATATCTCTATCCATCAAATTCTCAGTTAGCAGAAAATAGTTAGTTTCAAATAATTTGCAGGTTCTCCAAATTTAATTCCTCCATAAACTTCAAATTCTGCAAGGCTGGTTCTTTGTACCTGGCAAAATATCAATTTCAAACGATTGGTCAACTTCTTGCTTTTTCTATATCTGCTGATATTTTTCCATTTCCACTTATTTGTGAAATCGCACATTTTCTTGAAATTTGTTGCATGCAGCATCTGCTCCTTATCCAAATATATAAGCTTCTATTTTGCCATCAAACCTAGCTATCTCGATTAATTTCTTTTACCTATCTAGATAAATGTCATTAGTTCTAAAAATCTCCTCATTTCCAACTACCCCTCATTCAACTGAAACTATTATTTCCGGATTTCTACCTTTATCAGCAAATCTAGTTCTCTCTATCCATCAAATTCTCAGTTAGCTTGAAAATAGTTAGTTTCAAATAGTTTGCATGTTCTCCAAATTTAATTCCTCCATAAACTTCAAATTCTGCAAGGCTGGTTCTGTGTACCTAGCAAAATATCAATTTCAAACGATTGGTCAACTTCTTGCTTTTTCCATATCTTCTGATATGTCCCATTCCACTTATTTGTGAAATCGCACATTTTCTTGAAATTTGTTGCTGGCAGCATCTGCTCCTTATCCATATATATAAGTTTCTCTTTTGCCATCAACCTGGCTATCTCTATTAATTTCTTTTGCCGATCTAGATAAATGTCTTTAGTTCTAAAAATCTCCTCATTTGCAACTACACCTCACACAACTGGAGCTATTATTTTCCGATTTCTACCTTTATCAGCAGATCTAGTTCCCTCTATCCATAAATTCTCAGTTAGCAGAAAATAGATAGTTACAAATAATTTGCAGGTCTCCACAATCAATGCCTCCTTAAGATTGAAATTGTAGACAGCTGGATTTCTGCACCCAGCACAATATCAATTTCAAGCAATTGGTCAACTTGTTGCTTTTTCTCCATCTGCAGATCTGTCCCATTCCCCATATTTGAGAATTCTCACATTTTCTTGATATTTGTTGCTTGCAGCATCTGCTCCTTATCCAAATGTCAAAATGTCTCTATTACCATCAAGCTTGCTATTTCTGATAATTTCTTTTGCCTATCTAGTTAAATGTCTTCAGTTCTAAAAATAATTCATTTCCAACTACCCCTCAAACAACTGAAGCTATTATTTCTCAATTCCTACCTTGAATAGCAAATCTAATTCTCTCTATCCATCAAAATCTCAGGTAGCAGAAATTAGTTATTTTCAACTAATTTGCGGCTTTTCCCATTCAATTCCTCCATAAACGTCAAACTTTGCAATGCTGCCTCTGAGTACCTTGGAAAATATCAATTTCAAACAATTTGCCAACTGCTTTCATTGTCTCCACCTGCAGATATTTCCCTTTCCTCATATTTGAGAAATCTCAGATTTTCTTGAAATTTGTTGCATCTGCTCCTTATCCAAATATATAAGTTTCTCTTTTGCCATCAACCTAGCTATCTCTATTAATTTCTTTTGCCTATCTAGATAAATGTCATTAGTTCTAAAAATCTCCTCATTTCCAACTACCCCTCATTCAACTGAAGCTATTATTTCCGGATTTCTACCTTTATCAGCAAATCTAGTTCACTCTATCCATCAAATTATCAGTTAGCAGAAAATGTTTAGTTTCAACTAATTTGCAGGTTCTGCACATTCAATTCCTCCATCAACTTCAAATTCTGCAATGCTGGCTCTGGTTACCTAGCAAAATATCAATTTCAAACGATTGGTCAATTTCTCGCATTTTCTCCATTTGCAGATATGTCCCATTCCCCATATTTGAAAATCTCACATTTTCTTGAATTTTGTTGCTTCCAGCATGTGCTCCTTACCCAAATGTACAAGTTTCTCAATAGCCATCAATCTCGCTATTTCTATTAATTTCTTTTGCCTATCTAGATAAATGTCTTTACTTCTAAAAAATCTCCTCATTTGCAACTACACCTCATTCAACCGGAGCTATTATTTTCCAATTTCTACCTTTATCAGCAAATCTAGTTCTCTCTATCCATCAAATTCTCAGTTAGCTTGAAAATAGTTAGTTTCAAATAGTTTGCATGTTCTCCAAATTTAATTCCTCCATAAACTTCAAATTCTGCAAGGCTGGTTCTGTGAACCTAGCAAAATATCAATTTCAAACGATTGGTCAACTTCTTGCTTTTTCTATATCTGCTGATATGTCCCATTCCACTTATTTGTGAAGTCGCACATTTTCTTGAAATTTGTTGCTGGTAGCATCTGCTCCTTATCCAAATATATAAGTTTCTCTTTTGCCATCAACCTGGCTATCTCTATTAATTTCTTTTGCCTATCTAGATAAATGTCATTAGTTCTAAAAATCTCCTCATTTCCAACTACCCCTCAATCAACTGAAGCTGTTATTTCAAGATTTCTACCTTTATCACCAAATCTAGTCATCTCTAACCATCAAATTCTCAGTTAGCGGAAAATAGTTAGTTTCAACTAATTTGCAGCTTTTCCACATTGAATTCCTCCATAAGCTTCAAAATCTGCAATGCTGGCTCTGTGTTTCTAGCAAAATATCAAATACAATTGATTGGTCAACTTCTTGCTTTTCCTCCATCTGCTGATATTTCACATTCTCCATATTTGTGAAATCGCACATTTTCTTGAAATTTGTTACTGGCAGCATCTGCTCCTTATCCATATATATAAGTTTCTCTTTTGCCATCAACCTGGCTATATGTACTAATTTCTTCTGCCTATCTAGATAAATGTCTTTAGTTCTAAAAATCTCCTCATTTGCAACTACACCTCATTCAACCGGAGCTATTATTTTCCAATTTCTACCTTTATCAGCAGATCTATTTCCCCCTATCCATCAAATTCTCAGTTAGCAGAAAATAGATAGTTACAAATAATTTGCAGGTTCTCCACAATCAATGCCTCCTTAAGATTCAAATTGTTGACAGCTGGATTTCTGCACCCAGCACAATATCAATTTCAAGCAATTGGTCAACTTGTTGCTTTTTCTCCATCTGCAGATCTGTCCCATTCCCCATATTTGAGAATTCTCACATTTTCTTGATATTTGTTGCTTGCAGCATCTGCTCCTTATCCAAATGTAAAAATGTCTCTATTACCATCAAGCTTGCTATTTCTAATAATTTCTTTTGCCTTTCTAGTTAAAACTCTTCAGTTCTAAAAATAATTCATTTCCAACTACCCCTCAAACAACTGAAGCTATTATTTCTCAATTCCTACCTTGAATAGCAAATCTAATTCTCTCTATCCATCAAAATCTCAGGTAGCAGAAATTAGTTATTTTCAACTAATTTGCAGCTTTTCCCATTCAATTCCTCCATAAACTTCAAACTTTGCAATGCTGACTCTGAGTACCTTGGAAAATATCAATTTCAAACAATTTGCCAACTGCTTTCATTGTCTCCACCTGCAGATATTTCCCTTTCCCCATATTTGAGAAATCTCAGATTTTCTTGAAATTTGTTGCATGCAGCATCTGCTCCTTATCCAAATATATAAGTTTCTCTTTTGCCATCAACCTAGCTATCTCTATTAATTTCTTTTGCCTATCTAGATAAATGTCATTAGTTCTAAAAATCTCCTCATTTCCAACTACCCCTCATTCAACTGAAGCTATTATTTCCGGATTTCTACCTTTAACAGCAAATCTATCAGCAAATCTATATATCTCTATCCATCAAATTCTCAGTTAGCAGAAAATAGTTAGTTTCAAATAATTTGCAGGTTCTCCAAATTTAATTCCTCCATAAACTTCAAATTCTGCAAGGCTGGTTCTGTGTACCTGGCAAAATATCAATTTCAAACGATTGGTCAACTTCTTGCTTTTTCTATATCTGCTGATATTTTTCCATTTCCACTTATTTGTGAAATCGCACATTTTCTTGAAATTTGTTGCATGCAGCATCTGCTCCTTATCCAAATATATAAGCTTCTATTTTGCCATCAAACCTAGCTATCTCGATTAATTTCTTTTACCTATCTAGATAAATGTCATTAGTTCTAAAAATCTCCTCATTTCCAACTACCCCTCATTCAACTGAAACTATTATTTCCGGATTTCTACCTTTATCAGCAAATCTAGTTCTCTCTATCCATCAAATTCTCAGTTAGCTTGAAAATAGTTAGTTTCAAATAGTTTGCATGTTCTCCAAATTTAATTCCTCCATAAACTTCAAATTCTGCAAGGCTGGTTCTGTGTACCTAGCAAAATATCAATTTCAAACGATTGGTCAACTTCTTGCTTTTTCCATATCTTCTGATATGTCCCATTCCACTTATTTGTGAAATCGCACATTTTCTTGAAATTTGTTGCTGGCAGCATCTGCTCCTTATCCATATATATAAGTTTCTCTTTTGCCATCAACCTGGCTATCTCTATTAATTTCTTTTGCCGATCTAGATAAATGTCTTTAGTTCTAAAAATCGCCTCATTTGCAACTACACCTCACACAACTGGAGCTATTATTTTCTGATTTCTACCTTTATCAGCAGATCTAGTTCCCTCTATCCATAAATTCTCAGTTAGCAGAAAATAGATAGTTACAAATAATTTGCAGGTCTCCACAATCAATGCCTCCTTAAGATTGAAATTGTAGACAGCTGGATTTCTGCACCCAGCACAATATCAATTTCAAGCAATTGGTCAACTTGTTGCTTTTTCTCCATCTGCAGATCTGTCCCATTCCCCATATTTGAGAATTCTCACATTTTCTTGATATTTGTTGCTTGCAGCATCTGCTCCTTATCCAAATGTCAAAATGTCTCTATTACCATCAAGCTTGCTATTTCTGATAATTTCTTTTGCCTATCTAGTTAAATGTCTTCAGTTCTAAAAATAATTCATTTCCAACTACCCCTCAAACAACTGTAGCTATTATTTCTCAATTCCTACCTTGAATAGCAAATCTAATTCTCTCTATCCATCAAAATCTCAGGTAGCAGAAATTAGTTATTTTCAACTAATTTGCGGCTTTTCCCATTCAATTCCTCCATAAACGTCAAACTTTGCAATGCTGCCTCTGAGTACCTTGGAAAATATCAATTTCAAACAATTTGCCAACTGCTTTCATTGTCTCCACCTGCAGATATTTCCCTTTCCTCATATTTGAGAAATCTCAGATTTTCTTGAAATTTGTTGCATCTGCTCCTTATCCAAATATATAAGTTTCTCTTTTGCCATCAACCTAGCTATCTCTATTAATTTCTTTTGCCTATCTAGATAAATGTCATTAGTTCTAAAAATCTCCTCATTTCCAACTGCCCCTCATTCAACTGAAGCTATTATTTCCGGATTTCTACCTTTATCAGCAAATCTAGTTCACTCTATCCATCAAATTCTCAGTTAGCAGAAAATGTTTAGTTTCAACTAATTTGCAGGTTCTGCACATTCAATTCCTCCATCAACTTCAAATTCTGCAACGCTGGCTCTGGTTACCTAGCAAAATATCAATTTCAAACGATTGGTCAATTTCTCGCATTTTCTCCATTTGCAGATATGTCCCATTCCCCATATTTGAAAATCTCACATTTTCTTGAATTTTGTTGCTTCCAGCATGAGCTCCTTACCCAAATGTACAAGTTTCTCAATAGCCATCAATCTCGCTATTTCTATTAATTTCTTTTGCCTATCTAGATAAATGTCTTTACTTCTAAAAAATCTCCTCATTTTCAACTACACCTCATTCAACCGGAGCTATTATTTTCCACTTTCTACCTTTATCAGCAAATCTAGTTCTCTCTATCCATCAAATTCTCAGTTAGCTTGAAAATAGTTAGTTTCAAATAGTTTGCATGTTCTCCAAATTTAATTCCTCCATAAACTTCAAATTCTGCAAGGCTGGTTCTGTGAACCTAGCAAAATATCAATTTCAAACGATTGGTCAACTTCTTGCTTTTTCTATATCTGCTGATATGTCCCATTCCACTTATTTGTGAAGTCGCACATTTTCTTGAAATTTGTTGCTGGTAGCATCTGCTCCTTATCCAAATATATAAGTTTCTCTTTTGCCATCAACCTGGCTATCTCTATTAATTTCTTTTGCCTATCTAGATAAATGTCATTAGTTCTAAAAATCTCCTCATTTCCAACTACCCCTCAATCAACTGAAGCTGTTATTTCAAGATTTCTACCTTTATCACCAAATCTAGTCATCTCTAACCATCAAATTCTCAGTTAGCGGAAAATAGTTAGTTTCAACTAATTTGCAGCTTTTCCACATTGAATTCCTCCATAAGCTTCAAAATCTGCAATGCTGGCTCTGTGTTTCTAGCAAAATATCAAATACAATTGATTGGTCAACTTCTTGCTTTTCCTCCATCTGCAGATATTTCACATTCTCCATATTTGTGAAATCGCACATTTTCTTGAAATTTGTTACTGGCAGCATCTGCTCCTTATCCAAATATATAAGTTTCTCTTTTGCCATCAACCTGGCTATATGTACTAATTTCTTCTGCCTATCTAGATAAATGTCTTTAGTTCTAAAAATCTCCTCATTTGCAACTACACCTCATTCAACCGGAGCTATTATTTTCCAATTTCTACCTTTATCAGCAGATCTAGTTCCCTCTATCCATCAAATTCTCAGTTAGCAGAAAATAGATAGTTACAAATAATTTGCAGGTTCTCCACAATCAATGCCTCCTTAAGATTCAAATTGTTGACAGCTGGATTTCTGCACCCAGCGCAATATCAATTTCAAGCAATTGGTCAACTTGTTGCTTTTTCTCCATCTGCAGATCTGTCCCATTCCCCATATTTGAGAATTCTCACATTTTCTTGATATTTGTTGCTTGCAGCATCTGCTCCTTATCCAAATGTAAAAATGTCTCTATTACCATCAACCTTGCTATTTCTAATAATTTCTTTTGCCTTTCTAGTTAAAACTCTTCAGTTCTAAAAATAATTCATTTCCAACTACCCCTCAAACAACTGAAGCTATTATTTCTCAATTCCTACCTTGAATAGCAAATCTAATTCTCTCTATCCATCAAAATCTCAGGTAGCAGAAATTAGTTATTTTCAACTAATTTGCAGCTTTTCCCATTCAATTCCTCCATAAACTTCAAACTTTGCAATGCTGACTCTGAGTACCTTGGAAAATATCAATTTCAAACAATTTGCCAACTGCTTTCATTGTCTCCACCTGCAGATATTTCCCTTTCCCCATATTTGAGAAATCTCAGATTTTCTTGAAATTTGTTGCATGCAGCATCTGCTCCTTATCCAAATATATAAGTTTCTCTTTTGCCATCAACCTAGCTATCTCTATTAATTTCTTTTGCCTATCTAGATAAATGTCATTAGTTCTAAAAATCTCCTCATTTCCAACTACCCCTCATTCAACTGAAGCTATTATGTCCGGATTTCTACCTTTAACAGCAAATCTATCAGCAAATCTACATATCTCTATCCATCAAATTCTCAGTTAGCAGAAAATAGTTAGTTTCAAATAATTTGCAGGTTCTCCAAATTTAATTCCTCCATAAACTTCAAATTCTGCAAGGCTGGTTCTTTGTACCTGGCAAAATATCAATTTCAAACGATTGGTCAACTTCTTGCTTTTTCTATATCTGCTGATATTTTTCCATTTCCACTTATTTGTGAAATCGCACATTTTCTTGAAATTTGTTGCATGCAGCATCTGCTCCTTATCCAAATATATAAGCTTCTATTTTGCCATCAAACCTAGCTATCTCGATTAATTTCTTTTACCTATCTAGATAAATGTCATTAGTTCTAAAAATCTCCTCATTTCCAACTACCCCTCATTCAACTGAAACTATTATTTCCGGATTTCTACCTTTATCAGCAAATCTAGTTCTCTCTATCCATCAAATTCTCAGTTAGCTTGAAAATAGTTAGTTTCAAATAGTTTGCATGTTCTCCAAATTTAATTCCTCCATAAACTTCAAATTCTGCAAGGCTGGTTCTGTGTACCTAGCAAAATATCAATTTCAAACGATTGGTCAACTTCTTGCTTTTTCCATATCTTCTGATATGTCCCATTCCACTTATTTGTGAAATCGCACATTTTCTTGAAATTTGTTGCTGGCAGCATCTGCTCCTTATCCATATATATAAGTTTCTCTTTTGCCATCAACCTGGCTATCTCTATTAATTTCTTTTGCCGATCTAGATAAATGTCTTTAGTTCTAAAAATCTCCTCATTTGCAACTACACCTCACACAACTGGAGCTATTATTTTCCGATTTCTACCTTTATCAGCAGATCTAGTTCCCTCTATCCATAAATTCTCAGTTAGCAGAAAATAGATAGTTACAAATAATTTGCAGGTCTCCACAATCAATGCCTCCTTAAGATTGAAATTGTAGACAGCTGGATTTCTGCACCCAGCACAATATCAATTTCAAGCAATTGGTCAACTTGTTGCTTTTTCTCCATCTGCAGATCTGTCCCATTCCCCATATTTGAGAATTCTCACATTTTCTTGATATTTGTTGCTTGCAGCATCTGCTCCTTATCCAAATGTCAAAATGTCTCTATTACCATCAAGCTTGCTATTTCTGATAATTTCTTTTGCCTATCTAGTTAAATGTCTTCAGTTCTAAAAATAATTCATTTCCAACTACCCCTCAAACAACTGAAGCTATTATTTCTCAATTCCTACCTTGAATAGCAAATCTAATTCTCTCTATCCATCAAAATCTCAGGTAGCAGAAATTAGTTATTTTCAACTAATTTGCGGCTTTTCCCATTCAATTCCTCCATAAACGTCAAACTTTGCAATGCTGCCTCTGAGTACCTTGGAAAATATCAATTTCAAACAATTTGCCAACTGCTTTCATTGTCTCCACCTGCAGATATTTCCCTTTCCTCATATTTGAGAAATCTCAGATTTTCTTGAAATTTGTTGCATCTGCTCCTTATCCAAATATATAAGTTTCTCTTTTGCCATCAACCTAGCTATCTCTATTAATTTCTTTTGCCTATCTAGATAAATGTCATTAGTTCTAAAAATCTCCTCATTTCCAACTACCCCTCATTCAACTGAAGCTATTATTTCCGGATTTCTACCTTTATCAGCAAATCTAGTTCACTCTATCCATCAAATTATCAGTTAGCAGAAAATGTTTAGTTTCAACTAATTTGCAGGTTCTGCACATTCAATTCCTCCATCAACTTCAAATTCTGCAATGCTGGCTCTGGTTACCTAGCAAAATATCAATTTCAAACGATTGGTCAATTTCTCGCATTTTCTCCATTTGCAGATATGTCCCATTCCCCATATTTGAAAATCTCACATTTTCTTGAATTTTGTTGCTTCCAGCATGTGCTCCTTACCCAAATGTACAAGTTTCTCAATAGCCATCAATCTCGCTATTTCTATTAATTTCTTTTGCCTATCTAGATAAATGTCTTTACTTCTAAAAAATCTCCTCATTTGCAACTACACCTCATTCAACCGGAGCTATTATTTTCCAATTTCTACCTTTATCAGCAAATCTAGTTCTCTCTATCCATCAAATTCTCAGTTAGCTTGAAAATAGTTAGTTTCAAATAGTTTGCATGTTCTCCAAATTTAATTCCTCCATAAACTTCAAATTCTGCAAGGCTGGTTCTGTGAACCTAGCAAAATATCAATTTCAAACGATTGGTCAACTTCTTGCTTTTTCTATATCTGCTGATATGTCCCATTCCACTTATTTGTGAAGTCGCACATTTTCTTGAAATTTGTTGCTGGTAGCATCTGCTCCTTATCCAAATATATAAGTTTCTCTTTTGCCATCAACCTGGCTATCTCTATTAATTTCTTTTGCCTATCTAGATAAATGTCATTAGTTCTAAAAATCTCCTCATTTCCAACTACCCCTCAATCAACTGAAGCTGTTATTTCAAGATTTCTACCTTTATCACCAAATCTAGTCATCTCTAACCATCAAATTCTCAGTTAGCGGAAAATAGTTAGTTTCAACTAATTTGCAGCTTTTCCACATTGAATTCCTCCATAAGCTTCAAAATCTGCAATGCTGGCTCTGTGTTTCTAGCAAAATATCAAATACAATTGATTGGTCAACTTCTTGCTTTTCCTCCATCTGCTGATATTTCACATTCTCCATATTTGTGAAATCGCACATTTTCTTGAAATTTGTTACTGGCAGCATCTGCTCCTTATCCATATATATAAGTTTCTCTTTTGCCATCAACCTGGCTATATGTACTAATTTCTTCTGCCTATCTAGATAAATGTCTTTAGTTCTAAAAATCTCCTCATTTGCAACTACACCTCATTCAACCGGAGCTATTATTTTCCAATTTCTACCTTTATCAGCAGATCTATTTCCCCCTATCCATCAAATTCTCAGTTAGCAGAAAATAGATAGTTACAAATAATTTGCAGGTTCTCCACAATCAATGCCTCCTTAAGATTCAAATTGTTGACAGCTGGATTTCTGCACCCAGCACAATATCAATTTCAAGCAATTGGTCAACTTGTTGCTTTTTCTCCATCTGCAGATCTGTCCCATTCCCCATATTTGAGAATTCTCACATTTTCTTGATATTTGTTGCTTGCAGCATCTGCTCCTTATCCAAATGTAAAAATGTCTCTATTACCATCAAGCTTGCTATTTCTAATAATTTCTTTTGCCTTTCTAGTTAAAACTCTTCAGTTCTAAAAATAATTCATTTCCAACTACCCCTCAAACAACTGAAGCTATTATTTCTCAATTCCTACCTTGAATAGCAAATCTAATTCTCTCTATCCATCAAAATCTCAGGTAGCAGAAATTAGTTATTTTCAACTAATTTGCAGCTTTTCCCATTCAATTCCTCCATAAACTTCAAACTTTGCAATGCTGACTCTGAGTACCTTGGAAAATATCAATTTCAAACAATTTGCCAACTGCTTTCATTGTCTCCACCTGCAGATATTTCCCTTTCCCCATATTTGAGAAATCTCAGATTTTCTTGAAATTTGTTGCATGCAGCATCTGCTCCTTATCCAAATATATAAGTTTCTCTTTTGCCATCAACCTAGCTATCTCTATTAATTTCTTTTGCCTATCTAGATAAATGTCATTAGTTCTAAAAATCTCCTCATTTCCAACTACCCCTCATTCAACTGAAGCTATTATTTCCGGATTTCTACCTTTAACAGCAAATCTATCAGCAAATCTATATATCTCTATCCATCAAATTCTCAGTTAGCTTGAAAATAGTTAGTTTCAAATAATTTGCAGGTTCTCCAAATTTAATTCCTCCATAAACTTCAAATTCTGCAAGGCTGGTTCTGTGTACCTGGCAAAATATCAATTTCAAACGATTGGTCAACTTCTTGCTTTTTCTATATCTGCTGATATTTTTCCATTTCCACTTATTTGTGAAATTGCACATTTTCTTGAAATTTGTTGCATGCAGCATCTGCTCCTTATCCAAATATATAAGCTTCTATTTTGCCATCAAACCTAGCTATCTCGATTAATTTCTTTTACCTATCTAGATAAATGTCATTAGTTCTAAAAATCTCCTCATTTCCAACTACCCCTC